>NC_079223.1:38320705-38585705 GCF_029633865.1 Lampris incognitus
GGATGATCCGCTGTGGCGACCCCTAACAGGAGCATCCAAAAGTAGCAGTAGTAACAGATTTATACATTAAATATTCTTCTTCTTTCGGCCCGCTCCCTGCCCTTCAGCGTTCACCACAGCGGACCCCACAGCCTCCGTCAGAACCGTGCGAGGGCACAACACCAATGGCGGCTGTTGTTAACCCGGGCCTCGACTGATTCGATATGGTCTAGTCAATCCGCATACTGATTCGGCAAAATTTTATGTCAGATGCCCTTCCTGACACAACCACTAACCCCATGGATGGGGGCACAAGTAAAGCGCTGGATGCCAGCCCAATATTCATGGACTTGTGCCCATGCCTGCTGCCTAAATATCCAGCCATCCATCCACTCCATCCATTATCCAAGCCGCTTATCCTGCTCTCAGGGTCACGGGGATGCTGGAGCCTATCCCAGCAGTCTAAATATGGTGCCTAAATATGCCTAAATATTACTATATATTAAATATTAATAACATAATATTAAATATATAAAAATATTTATTATTAAATATTGTTTATCATAATAATCTATAACATATTTATATCTATTTATTATTATCATATTTAATTTTATGGTACTGTTAATAACTATACATTACCTCATGGCCAGAATGAACAGAATGTTGCTGACATTGGATGAGAGGTGAAACGTCTTCACGGATATATACCAAGTCCAGTTGCACTTGATTCAACTCCTCTGGATAACCATGACCTGGATGAATGAGAACCTTCACAGACATGTTGCTGACATGATCAGTCGGAAGTTGGAGTTTTTCAATATATCTGGTACATGAGAACGACATATCAATGTTGAGAGGGGATGTTTGGAGGAAGAAGCTACAGCGATAGATTTGCAGGGTAGTCCACTGTATGTGTCTCATACTGATTAGCAGAGGAGGTGTAACAGTGGCAGCAAACTGAGACGCATTAAAGATTCATGAGTAAAAAATCATCTGTAAATTACTGTTATGATTCATGCATATTTAATGAGGCCTCATAAGCAATGAAAAACCCAAGGCTAGAGTCTGGAACAAACACTTCTCCTTTATATGATAATTACCATACAAATTCTCACCCACCAACACCCCATCAGCCATCCCAAAGGCATCACTCTTTACTCGTTCTCTGCAAGGCGCTTTAAGGTGGATGTGAGGCATTCTGACTTGAATGGATATGATTGGGCAAATAAGCCTATCTTTTCCTCTATGCCCCTTCTCGCTCTTCTGCTTTTTTGCAACAGAGAGAGTCTGCAACCACAATGCTGAGCGCTGCTGGCAACACCGTTTTCCCATCAGGAAATGGAGTGTGACCCCGAAAATGAAGGGGATCGCATTCATCCACTGTGAGCAGGTTTGGTCACTCACATAATCTGACACTAACTAGCCCTGTTGCAGGTTCAGCATAATGCCTTGCATCTTCTTTTTGACTCGTGCTCCAACATCATTACACTGGAGCTGCATCTCATCTCCAGGGGTTTATATTTATTGAAAAACAAGAAGCTGGGTAAATTATGCCTCTCCTTGAGGCTATCATCCTTGGAGTAATGTCATTTCATCAGTCTGACTTAACTTGGAGTTTCACTTATACACATCATCACACGTAAGGTTTACTTAGAGCAGTGGTGTTGAAAACTTTGAGAATTCGGGATGCAGTTTCCGATCTAATCTGATCTGGTTTAAATGCATGGTACTTCTCATGTTTCTATATGTATGTATATATTGTGACGTGGTTAAATAATGGACTTCTTAGACACCCTTTCAGAGTTGACAAGTAAGCTTTTAATGACCGCAAGTCAAACAAGTCAGAACAGACACAAGCTTGTATGGGTCTTCGCTCCTCCCTTTTTCCGGCCACCGAAGCGAACCCATCTACCTGCCTACTCTTTACCCTCATGGTGGGAAGCAGCATGTTATCTAATCTAGCTTCTCTCATAACGTCCCCATTACCTTCCACCACATCGCCGCTATCTGTAACAGATATGTCCGTTTTTAACATGTTCCATGTCCCACAACATAACCAAAACATCGACCGCTCAGTTGCATTGTGGGTAATATGTGAATGAACCTCGGGGAAGAAACACTAGTAGAATTCGCCACAATATAAATGTTATTCACTTCTACTAAGAGACTATAAATGAAAAAAAATTGTCGTGTCCTCCATTATGCTATTTTTGGGGCCGTGCCTATAGTCCCCGGGTCCTATATTCCCCGATCGGGGAACATAGGACCTTTTTTTTATAAAGAAAGGTCCCATGTTTCCCTGCACATACAAAACGGGGAACATAGGACCCTTTTGGGGAAAAGTGGGGAATATAGGGCCCTCTGTATACAAAAAGGTCCGATATTCCCCGGTCTCATACAAAGCGGGGAACATAGGACCCGGGGATTATAGGACCCGGGGACTATAGGGAGGACCCCCTATTTTTTACCCCCCCCTTCACCCCAACTATATGTGGCCAATTACCCCACTCTTCTGAGTTGTCCCGGTCGCTACTCCACCCCCTCTGCCGATCAGCGGAGGGCTGCAGACTACCACGTGCCTCCTCCGATACATGTGGAGTCACCAGCCGCTTCCTTTCATCTGACAGTGGGGAGTTTCACCAGCGGGACGTAGCGCGTGGGAGGATAACATAACACTACTCCCCCCAAGTTACCCCTCCCCCCTCAAACAGGAGCCCCGACCGACCAGAGGTGTTGCTAGGGCAATGACCAGGACACATGCCCACATCCGGCTTCCCACCCCCAGACACAGCCAATTGTGTCTGTAGGGATGCCCAACCCCAAGCCGGAGGTAACATGGGGATTCGAACCGGCGATCCCTGTGTTGGTAGGCAACGGAATAGACCACCACGCTAGCATTGTGTTTGTTTGTGTGTGTGTGTGTGTGTGTGTGTGTGTGTGTATATATATATATATATATATATATATATATATACATATATATATATATATAGCATTATGCTATTTAAAACTGTTGACAATGTGACAATGTGCCCATTGTTACTTACGCCTTCCTGCAAATCATCAGTCTTTACACACAGGGATTGGCTCACTTACTTAAATCCAGATAATGGAAATAATGACTTATATATAATTTTTGCTCCATCTCTCCTCCTCCTCTTTTTGCTGTTGCTGCTAGGCTGCCAGGGCTGTTAGCTGAGCTGACTGCTTGATCAGAGACACTCGGTAAAAATAATTCATCCACAACGCCTCCTCCTGAAACGACAAATGCATATGTGCATAAACAGATTCAAAAACCCACAGGAAATTTCCTTCAGATTTAATTTTAAATTTCCTTAAAACTGCTGGAATTTTTTGGACGTGATCTCCAAAATTGGACAAAATTACATGGGTGTCTTCAAACTATTTGAAATATTTGCAAGAAACCAATACATCACCATTCACTCTGTTGTATGCAAAATGACCTGTCTCTCACAACAGTGAAAGTTTCAAAGATAATTTTAACATCTATTTTGTTTTAAGGAGTTGTGTATTATTGACCTACTACATGCAACAGGGAGGCGGCACGGTGGCACAGTGGTTAGCGCGGTCGCCTCACGCCAAGAAGGGCCTGGGTTCGAGCCCCGGGTAGTCCAACCTTGGGGGTCGTCCCGGCTCGTCCTGGCTCGTCCTCTGTGTGGAGTTTGCATGTTCTCCCTGTGTCTGCATGGGTTTCCTGCAGGTGCTCCGGTTTCCTCCCACAGTCCAAAGATGTGTAGGTACTAAATTGTTCCTAGGTGTGTGTGTGTGTGTGTGTGTGTGTGTGTGTGTGTGTGTGTGTGTGTGTGTGTGTGTGTGTGTGTGTGTGTGTGCCCTGTGATGGCCTGGCGGCCTGTCCAGGGTGTCATCCCGCCTGCCGCCCAATGACTGCTGGGATAGGCTCCAGCATCCCGTGACCCTGAGCGCAGGATAAGCGGTTTGGATAATGGATATCATTTTTGCTACTTTTGCCATGTTTAAATATTTGGATGGGAAGATGGTCAGTCAAGCTCTGTGGCAGTTCCAAGGGACGACAAGGACTTTTTCCCTGCTGCCACCTTATTTGTAGGCAATTAATAATAATAATAAAAAAATTGGTGTTGAAAGTTCATGATATTTCTCTGTAGTTGGTGTTAACTCTTTTACTTACCAGTTTAGAATTCACTTTGCCGTCCCGAATAAAGGGGGGGAAAGAAGGTTGCGTCTGCAATCTGCCCTGGGAAAATCCACCAGTCGATGTCACCACTATTTCGTGTCATCTCGGTCCTGCGTGCCTACTGACCTTCTGTAGTCCACTGATGCTGTTGCCGCTGGCGCAGAGCTACAGGTATGGTGTTTTCATTTGTGTATCGTTGCTCCATGTTTAAAATGATTTTGCAAGAATTTGACAGTGTGTGTGTGTGTGTGTGTGTGTGTGTGTGTGTGTGTGTGTGTGAGATAGTACTCAACTGCATGTGTCTCATGCTCAATGCGTGAGAGTTTGCAGCCCTGTGCGTTAAATAGAGATCAAGAAATCTACAACAGCAATGGTTGACTGTTCATAGCCAACTCATAGCCCAGCTACAGCTCATTCATAGCCTGCTAGCTTAGCTCATGAATCATGTACCCAATACAATGTATGGCATGGGTTTAACCCAGTGGTGGTTGGTGCTAACAAATTTGGGGCGGGGGGGGGGCACAATTTACCTTGGCGCAGCACACCTGACAGCTGCTTTAATGTCCACACAGTCAGAGTTATTAAGAAGGACGATGCAGCCTATAGATTTTATCAAGGGTAATTAAAGTCGCTGTCAGGTGCAGGCGCCAAAGTAAATTTTGCCCCCTCCCCCCACCAAAAAAAAAAAAAATTTTAGCACCAGCCGCCACTGGTTAAACCTACAAATTATTTATACGGTGAGTGCACAACAGCTGTCGTGGGCTATGCGTCGCAAATTGTGGTCACTCACTCACTCACTCACTCACTCACTCACTCACTCACTCACTCACTCACTCACTCACTCACTCACTCACGGACGACCTGAGAGGGACGTTTATTTGGACAGGTGCAGCACAGGCGCGCTCTGGGTGTGGACAGTTTCGTGCTTGTTTTTCATCTGCAATGCTGTAGGTCAGAGTAACAGACGTTTGGAAGAAAAAAAATATGAAAAGGAAGGAAAACAGTTGTGGCATAGCCAGCTCTCTCCTAACAAAATAAAAAGCAAAGCCAGAAGAGCATACAATGTTAGAAATATATGCAATTCAATACTTTGTGTGTGTGTGTGTGTGTGTGTGTGGGGGGGTGGGGTTGCAGAGGAGGTGAGGGGATGGGAGGGTGGATTATTATTGCAGTATTATTGTTCTATATACGTGCAGTGCTTTTCTTTTTTCTTGTGTATACTAGACTATATATTAGATCTGTATATCTGTGAATTGGATAGTATAGTTTTACTGTGATGTGTATTTTGTATTTTCCTGTGATGCTGCTGCAGACCGCAATTTCCCGTAGGGGACAATAAAAAGCTATCTATCTATCTATCTATCTATCTATCTATCTATCTATCTATCTATCTATCTATCTATCTATCTATCTATCTATCTAGCTAGCTAGTATCTATCTAAAAAACACTCAATAAAACTGTTTTGGCGAAAAAACTGTAATTGTGAGTCTATAATATTATCTCTGCTTAATATTATAGCTGCTTAAACATCTTTTAGAAATAAATAGGAATTGGTTGAGTATTCAACAAAAAAACAGATTTTACATTGTCTCATTATTAGATGACTCACATGCATAAGAAAAAAAAAGCAGAATGCAGGAAAGGAAGTCTCTGAAATTCAAATTTGTCTGGGGGCGATGACCCCCCCCCCCCCCGGTGGAACCTCATGACACCCTTTTGCCACCCCAGGTAAAACTTGCTTAAGCCACCCCTGGTCTAGCTACTGCTGTTGTACACTTAGTATGAGCTCAGCACTATGCCCCAGCTACGGTCCTGTGACCAATGAAAAGCGCGGATCTAGATTTCAGGAGACTGTTTTCCAAAAAGTAACCCAGTGAGTAGCACACGCTTCCCCATCCGTAATTTACAGGTTTCCAAAATGGGGGCAAACTTTGTGCAAGCAGACAAAAGGCAAAACTGTAAACTTATAATGTAACAAAACTTGGGTTAAAGATAGAATTCAAATATCAGCAATGAAATGATGTCCATAATTAAAAGGAACGGGAAAGGCGGATGGTAACTGCTTTTAGATAAGCTAGGATGAAGAGGGAGAGATAGCCTTGGATTTGCTGAACAATGCTGATGATGTTAGGGGAACAAAGAAAATACAGCGGTTCTTATTTAACAGGAGACATTTCTGAGCCATTCAACTTTAAATGCCAAGAAGGCAGCCACTAAAAGAGATAATGGTTGGGTGATTATGAGGCTTTATGGGAAAATATTGCTGTATTATCTGCGTAACACTTGAAGGAGACTTTATATCAAATGAATGATTTAACCGAGGGCTCGTAAAAAATTAAAATAGTTCCTAGAATCAAACCAAGCAGGGGATGGCTGGAGTGGGGGACTACGATATAAAGTGATGAACGTCTCTGGCTGCAGGATTTGGGTTGAGTGGTGGTTGAGAGGGAGAGAGGGTCCGTTATGGACCAATAGGAAAGCAAGGTACACCTGCACCCAATCAACCCCTCGCAGGACTTGCCAATGTTTCAATGGCTGCTGGCAAATCAGTGTCGGGGCTGAGCCTGCTTGGAAATCTGCCTGATGGCCATTTCTGTGGAGTTCTTGACTCGTCCCTGAGAGGGAGAACAACAAAACCTGAATGAAGAATGAGTGCTGCACGTTCTGTTTTGTTTGGTTTGATTATTTGCTGCTGAATAAATATGACCACGATTATATTTATTGCCAGAGACCTTCCCGTCACATAGAGACGGTGTGATACTACATGATACACCGATCAGCGAAAACATTAAAACCACCTGGTTAATATTGTGTAGGTCCCCCTCATGCCACCAAAACAGCTCTGACTTGTCGAGGCATGGACTCCACAAAACTTCTGAAGGTTTCTTCTGGTATCTGGCACCAAGACGATAGCAGCAGATCCCCTAAGTCCTATACGTTGTGAGGTGGGGCCTCTATGGATCGGACTTGTTTTTCCAATACATCTGACAGATGCTTAATCGGATTGAGGTTTGGGGAATTTGGACGCCAAGGCAGCACCTTCAATGCTTTGTCATCTTCCCCAAGCTATTCTTGAACAATTTTTGCAGTGTAGCAGGGCGCATTATCCTGCAGAAAGAGGCCACAGCCAACCAGGGAATACCGTTGCCATGAAGGGGTGTACTTGGTCTGCAACAATGTTTAAGTAGGTGTGTCAAAGTAACATCCACATGAATGCCAACACCCAAGGTTTCCCAGCAGAACATTGCCCAGAGCATCACACTTATTCCTCCGGCTTGCTTTCTTCCCAAAGTGCATCCTGGTGCCACCTCTTCCCCAGGTAAATGACGCACACGCACCCATCTGTCCACATGATGCAAGAGAAAACATGATTTATCAGAACAGGTCACCTTCTTAAATTGCTCCATAGTCCATTTCTGATGCTCACATGCCCATTGTAGGCACTTTTGGTGGTGGACAGGGGTCATCACGGGCACTCTGACTGGTCTGCGGCTACACAGCCTCATATGCAGCAAGCTGTGATGCACTGTGTGTTCTGACACCTGTCTATCATAGCCAGCATTAACTTTTTCAGCAATTTGAGCTACAGTAGCTCTTCTGTGGGATTGGACCAGACAGGCTCCCCACGCACATCAATGAGTCTTGGGTGCCTACCCTGTCACTGGTTCACTGGATGTCCTTCCTTGGACCAATTTTGGTAAGTACTGACCACTGCATACCAGGAACACCCCACAAGACCTACCATTTTGGAGATGCTCTGACCCAGATGTCTAGTCATCACCATTTGGCTCTTGTCAAAGTTACCCAGATCCTTACAACTGCCCATTTTTCCTGCTTCCAACACATCAACTTCAAGAACTGACTGTTCACTTGCTGCCTAATATATCCCACCCCTTGACAGGTGCCAGTGTAACGAGATAAATGAAGTTAACTTGTTAACTACGGTTCAGGAGCAGGGCCACGCCTCAACCACTCCTCTAATCACCTTGCAAGCCAACTTATACCTGGTCAACTCATCCAGCACTGTTTGTCTCTGTTGTCTCGATGACAGACCGTGCTTTGTGCCCGTGCTCGATCGCATTGATTCGAAATAGACTAACACTACCTTGGAAAATAAAAAAAAACAAATCACCATGGATTCTGAAAATCAATCCATCTGAATCAGGCGATAATCTACTCGACAGCGATGCTTTTCCAGTCATTCTCACAGCCGTTAGACCATAGCCAATCTTCTCACCAAAGCCACTTGTGCTCTATGATATGCATCCCTCAGCCTAGTGGGCACCCTCAGCCAAGCCTACTTAATGAGATTGAACCCAGGTGTTCTTTCCTCCGTACATGAGGCCCCAGGACCAACGGTCACGACAGAAAAAGACATGGAAGCCGTCTCGATCGCTCTTTTCATCAGTAGCCAACTCCCGATAGCCCTCCTGGGTGCACTCAAGGCGTGCCTCCATCGCATTGGCCATCTCCACATCCAAGTCCCAAAACAGAGACTGGACCATCACTCGCCTTCAGAGTGCCCTAAATAGGAGAGGCATTCCCTTCTGTCACTCAACAATAAAAGTAAGTTGTTTCCACTTTACATCCACCAACACTTCAGCCAAAGCAAACTCCTCCCGCACTTCTGATGCCCAGATCATATTTCCCCTTGTGCCTGCTCCCTCCGTGTCTGATTTCTCTCAGCTCATCTCATCTCTCATCTTTGTTCGCACCTATCTTTCTGAGCACTGGAGCCGGGTTTCTGTCATTCTTGATGGTGGCATCGTACCCACAGTATCTAGCTGTAGCCCTTCTACTCAGCTGGGCTCCTCGTGGGTTTGGCAAAGTGACTGTGCCAATGGCCATCAGCACTGCACATCAGTTACACACAGCATGCCCCAGATTCACACATCATCTCCACTTCAGAGCCCTGGCCAACTGTGTGTGTGTGTGTGTGTGTGTGTGTGTGTGTGTGTGTTTCACCATGTGCATAAAATTAAACTAACCAAGGCGATTAGAGAGTTCATCAATATTATTCTCACATGAAAGAAGCCCGACACAAACAGGCCAGATGTATTCCTGCCACCTGGAAATTATAGAGATGATGCATTTAATATTTTTGCTTTTGTGCAGAGGAAGTGGTGCATCCCATGAACTCCCTTTTCTTGCTTGGTCCAGTAACTAAAACATCTAAGTCCTGCACATCTCAAGTGGTAAACAACACACACACACACACACACACACACACACACACACACACACACACACACACACACACACACACACACACACACAGGAAGAACTAGAGAAGTCTTAATCTTATTCTGAGGGGGGAAAATTACATTTCAACACTTCTCTCCTGCTGTCTTGGGCTCCTTTGAGGAAATATTCATCAAATGAAACTGAGTAAAGAAGCCGAAAGGCAATCAAATAGATAAAAGAGGAAAATAAGAAGGAGAGGGGAAACGTGATAAGATAAATGACACAAAAACAATTGAAATAAAGCTCTTCTCATTTTGATACCTTGGAGCAACATATTTTAATTAGGAGTTCGTGTTAGCTGTTCCTGTTGATCTTGGAATATGTCACTTTGAAGTATTTCCCGGGTTTCTTTGAGTTGCTTTTTCTTTCACTAGTCCATCTCCAACAATGCAACACTGAAAACTTACAAATGGTGAAATACAGCTGGATGAAACTATCCATCCAATCATCCATTATGCAAACCGCTTATCCAGCTCTCAGGGTCATGGGGATGCTGGAGCCTATCCCAGCAGTTATTGGGCGGCGGGCAGGGAGACACCCTGGACAGGCCACTAGGCCATCACTTGGGGCCGACATATACGCGCGCGCACGCACACACACACACACACACACACGGGCAATTTAGTACGGCCAATTCACCTGACCTTCATGTCTTTGGACTGTGGGAGGAAACCAGAGCACCCGGAGGAAACCCATGCAGACACAGGGAAAACACAGAGGATGCCCCCCCCCCCCAAGGTTGGACTACCCCGGGGCTCGAACCCTGAACCTTCTTGTTGTGAGGCGACCGCACTAACCACTGCACTACTGTGCTGCCCTGCATGAAACTAGTGAAGGTATAATTTAGTACACTGCAATTACTGTGAGGTTTACTGCCTCTTGTCACATTTATTTCCTGAGACTGCGCTAGAGATAAACAGACAGCCAGGCAGACAGACAGGCAGATAGACAGGCAGACAGACAGACAGACAGACAAAGGCAGAGAGACAGACAGACAGACAAGCAGACAGAGAGACAGGCAGACAGACAGACAGGCAGGAAGACAGACAGACGGAGAGACAGGCAGAGAGGCAGACAGGCAGACAGACAGACAGGCAAGCAGAGAAGCAGACAGAGGATGTCAGACAGGCAGACAGATGCTGTTTGGCATCCTCCTCATCACATTTTCTTTTTATATATCTCACAAAGCCATATAATATTGTTATCCTGTTTCAATGTTATATCCTTCTCTCATTAAGTTGTGTGACTATTTTTTTTCCTACATGGTGATGGTGGTCGCATGGCTCGGGTCCTGGGCTGTTCTGGTGGCGTCTGGACACTGCTCGGCATCCTGCTCATCATATTTTTCATACATTTTATAATACCATTATGATTCTGTTTATCCTCTTTCAATGTTGTATTGTGTAAACACAACATCCGTTGCACGTTGTGCGTCTTGAGAGAGAGATCCCTCCTCTGTTGCTCTCCCCGAAGTTTCTTCCTATTTTTTCTCCGTTAAAACGTTTTTTTTAAGGGTGTTGTTCCTTATCTGACGCGAGGGTCTAAGGACAGGATGTTGTGTTGCTGTTAAGCCCCTTGAGACACATTTGTAATTTGTGATATTGGGCTATACAAATAAAATTGACTTGACTGGACAGGCAGACAGGCAGACAGACAGCCAGACAGATAGACACCGACATGGTACTTATGGTACTCTTACGCCGTGAGCAACATGAAACTTTCAAGGAAAGGTTTTATCGAGTAAAGAGTTTAACAAAATTTGAATAAAACGAAGCAAAATTGTTGACTCAACAGAAATGAAGATAAAAAAAACCCAAAACAAAGGCAGCAACTGTTTTTTTTTACTAGCAGTGCTTTGTGGTTTGGGGACATTGGTAAGATTTTCTATTTATATACATGTGTAATATCTATTTCATTTCCCACCTTCGTACGGCTCTCCACTTTTCCCCATTTCTCATCAGAAATTCTGCAATCCCCCCACAGCCGCTTCCCAGCTCATACAGAGGCAGACCTATGAGTGGAAAAACCATGTGGAGAAAAACATCACTTTGCGCAATAGGCACCAATTTACAAATATTAGAAAACTCAGCATTCATGAATTTTCTTTTTACACGAGGCTAAATGGAAGTCTGGTATTTCTGCTGGCATTTCAGTTGTCTCTAGTGTGAGCTGAAACAGATCATCATAACATTAGATCAGTGTGGGATGCTCCAGTGGCCATGGGGATCTCGAGTCTCCAAAGGCTCTCCCCTCGTAAATTGTGCGGTAAGCCCGAATTCAAAGAGAATGCACGAGCTCGTTGTTACTTGCTACACCAAATACATGCAGAGCCATTATCGCCGCCAAGGCCTCACTGAGAATACCTTTGACACTGTACCCATTAAGCATTACTGATGAAAGCAAGCATAGCCGTTATTTGATGCATTTACTACTACATCATTGCTATCGAGACTGTTGCGCCTCTTAAATATGAACTATGCAGAGGATTTACCGACTGGAGAGCAGACTAGAGTGCAATACTGATTCAAAAATCACCAAACCCGGAGAGAGGCAGCAGACAAGGTCAGTATCCAGACAGCATGATGACAATGTCATACGGAAATGTGATTTGTACAAGATACAGCAGATCTCCGACAGCGTTGTCGTAGCATTTGCTCTTTAAATTACATTGCAGTTATCAGGGATCGGGAACACTTTGTTGTTTCAGTAAATGAAGCGAAATGTCGTTTCCCCTCAGCCCACAGCAGTGCAACACAGACAAAAACACATATTCAAAGACTACAAGAACACATATCAATCAATCAATCAATCAATCAGTCAAGTTGCATTTTATATAGCGCTTTTATAGCTGCAACAGCCACTCAAAGCGCTTTACATTTCTGGTCAAATCTGAATTTCAGACACCTGTTACAACAGCACACAAGCCATTTTCTGTACAATCGCTACCTATTTTGTATGCGTAAGGCCACCGAAATGTGATTTACAACGATTAACTTATTCACACGTGTATTACAAAAAGATTTGACATGGGCCGTTTGAGACTACTGACATTAGGCAGACCAGTGACAGACCTTAGCCGGTATGCAGGTAAGGGATTGTCGACAGCAGTGGAATGGTCACCAGAAACTGCAAAGTTATTTTCCTGCACCTAACATGACCATTTCTATTATTACCACGTGGGAATGAATCAGAGCCTCTGAACAGCACACAGGCTTTGCACATTAACACAGCCGAGTGGGTCTCCATGTTAACTGTTCCAATAGATTTAATCATTTCAGCGCATGCCAGGCTAACCACGTGCATAAATCTCGGTTGTCACTCAACAAGTCAAACAGACTGGTGAATGGATGACGTTGATGACTAGTGAGCCACTATTGCAGCAGTGTTGTCAACCAGCACTTGCTACCATCAGCGTTACCATTGGCCTAACATGGTATTTAACATCCTGTGACTTTACAACTATATCACTCATAACTGCTTGATTTTCCAGTAACAAAAGATGTGGGACGAGTATTAATCTTAACAATACGGATGGATATTTCTCCCAAATTTACTGATTACACTGCGGCCGTATCCACATGTCACTTTGTCTTGCGTAGTGGGCGGGCAGCTTGCTCACATACACAAACTCGTATATCCAAACTAAAAAAATAAAATCACTTTCCAGGGGAACGAACGCCAGCTGATGACTGTCGGAACTGCCAGTTTGCATGGGCTAGCAGTTAGCTTAGCCTGCCCCGCTTCCATGTCCTGTCAGACCGCCCTCGGTGTTTCCTCTTCAGGCACAGCTCCGGGCAGGGCCGTGGCCCCTGGGCCCACGGGACGAAGCAGACCGATCTCCCAGCCATCAAACGAAGACACAAACTTAGACGCAGATGTGGACAGAGACTACTGCATGGACGGTACTGGGTGAGGCTGCCACAAACGTGAATTCGCGCCGCCATCTTCCCACACCTGTACTGGGTGAGGCTGCCACAAACGTGAATTCGCGCCGCCATCTTCCCACACCGGTACTCGGTGAGGGCGCTGCAAACGTGCATTCGCACCACCGTCTTCCCACACCGGAAGCGGAAAATCTTGTTCTACACCAGTTCACTCAGATTAAGAGCTACACAAAAACATTAATTTAGTTTATTTCCAATGCAGCACATTCTTAAATCATCCCAGAAAGGTGAATCGGTTCATCTGGACACGACGTTCAGTGGGAGAAAAGTTTCATCACTCATCCAAGCGACTTCATCAGTCTCGATTGGCGGCAGTCTGCAGACTGAATATTACATCATCAAAATCTTGACACGTGACTTGCACTTCTCAAGAAAATCGGGGATAATGTGCTTTGCTAGACGAGCGATGTAGCAGACATCATCAAAGGTTCTGTCAAAACATGTACAATTTTGCAGACATAATTGGGTAAAAAAAAAAAAAACAACAACAACAAACATGTTTAGCAGCGCTGGAGGTTCTGTGGCGCACAAAGGAAAGTAGAGCCAGGCTGTTAAACGCCAGAGTAAAAGACAAAAACAACACTGAGGTTTGTAACAAGGGCTTTTCTGCTACGCCCGCTTCAAGATAAATCACTCCCAACCTGAAGTTAACATATGCCCCCTCAACATTTCACGCCTCCTCCTCACATCGCATCCTTTTTATTTATTTACCCCCGTCGTCACAATTCTTCTTCCTGTCATGGTCACTTTCTGTTTGAGCACCAACCCAACAAAGAAAAATTGGGCTGTGGGCAGAAAAACAAAGAGACATGCATGGATGTGCATTTTCATGCACACACACACACACACACACGCACACACACACACACACATTTGTACAAAAATATTCACATGCACACAAACGCGTACGGGCACACACTTGAAGTCCCCGGAGGTAATACATCGGTGAACAGTCTGACAGGTTTCGGTGCTCTCCAAGTCATTCAGCCGGAACAGATTGAACTTTAAGAGCCCTGCAAATGAGAACTTCACCACAATGCTTTACGCAGACCATTTCTAAACCTGGCATTTCATTTCAGGGCATATGTATATTCTCACACAGTTGGACATCACCTGAAAGACTTAGTTTAAAAAATGTGTCATATCTATAAGAAAATAATAATCACAAAAAAAACCCCAACAACAACAGAAACTTGTCAGAAAAACAACAATCATCTCATGTGGAGACATACCTTCAGTTGTGAAGGACTTCTATTGGACACTCCATTAATACAGGTATATCAAAAAGGATATTACGAATGCTAAAACAATACATAAAGATGTCATTTGCAATGCAAATGACTGAGAATGGATCAAAGCAAAAATGAAAAACACAGCATGACGCCTAGGAATGATGTTTGGGCTTTAAACTCAGAACATAAAATATCTATTGTCTGCAGAGGATGTCAGCAGCATACACATACTCTTCAGAGAGCTGTGCATTTGTTCTGGCTGTTGTTTTCATGTCGGGGTGTATCTCGGTATTCCCACTTAGATGTATCGGCCTGCTTTATGTCAGCTCACAGCAGTGTTGATGTCACTAGATATTCACTCGACTATACCCCTGCTCTGTTCTTTATGCTCTCTGATACATGTGCATCCGTATGTATGAATGCATGCATGCAGCGACTCAAACTACATGCACACAGAGATCTAGAGACTCAAACCACCTGACACTGGATTACATTAAATGAAACTAACAAGCTGCATAGGGAAATTGGCAGATAACAGCGTACACCTAGGGGGAAATATGACATAATCAGATATACAAAGTAGAGATAGAAAAATAATACAATATAACACATAACAGAGCCTGTAAAGGAAACACAAGGGTACAGTATGCAATAAAAACAAATGTGAGAATGTACAAATTAACTGATGCACATGGTTTACAAGGGCACCGTTATTTGTTCTACCGACAATAAAACAAGAACAACAATATATATATATATATATATATATATATATACACACACACACACACACATGCATATATACAGCACATGGTGTGTAAAAAGTGTAGATGTAGATGATAACAATGTATGACATAACAACAATGTATAGGTGCAAAGAGCAGCAATTGCATCAACTAGCACTAAAAAAGACTATGCAAATAATAGAAAAACTGTACATGAATTACTATAACATAATGCAATGTAATGCAAGATAAAATTTACTAAATATAATACACTATAATATTATTTAAGATGAGATAAGATAATACATCTTTTGCAGCTTCACCATTTTAATCAACTTTTACATCTTTACATTTTCGTGTAGTTGTAGAAGGAATAAAGCCAAAACGGTTATAAACACACAATAGGTGTGTTTATAACTACTGTGGTAAACAGGCAAATACATTTCACATAGACATGCAGGGCAAGAAGACACAAATAAACACACTGCATTGACAGTCATCTGCAGGAAGAAGCATCATGTCAAGGTACATCTATCATTGGGATTGTAGAGGTACTAGATGAGTGTGAACATGAAAGCCTCAGACCCAGATAACACCTACATCCTACAGCTCTCCTGTAAAGAGGGCACCCTCTTGGGTGTTTAGTCTTTGCACTCCACTGCAAAGTAGCTATGGGTTAAGATTTTGCATTCTAAGATTTTAAGATTAAGATTTTGGGTCGGATGTTGTTCCCTTGTTACTCTGCAGCTGGAGTACGTGTTGGGTGGTTCTTTGAATAACAGGCCATTTACTCTTTCAGCTTCCGCTGCTGTAGTGTATTTCTTCAGCCTGGCGGCCAGAGCTGTAAACATTTGTGTGTCAGTTTCTAGGGGCTTATTTATGGACATGTTGCTGTACTTATTCAACCGGGGCCTGTCTTTCGTCAACACCTTTCTGCACCTCTGTTAAATGGCTAACATCTCTCTGTGCTGCTTCGATCTTGGCTTCCAGCCTTCTCGTCCATGGAGAGAACTGTTTGTGACCTGTGCTCTTAATCCTGTACCCAAGCATCTCCAGGATTACGGTTGCAGTGGTATATGCAAGCCCATTGGTCTCTGTTATAGTGGCAGTTTAAATATTACATCAAGTTGTGTTCGCATCCGCAAACAGGCTTTGTGATGGTACTTTGTCACTGAGTCGTGGAAGCTGTGCCTGGGGATGGACTGTTTTTAGTCTGGCTGTGATTCTCATTTGAACCTCAGTAGCTTCAGCTGTCGTGACTGTTTCAGCTGGCTGAGGTCTGTCCTCATGTATCTCCTGCTTACTGGGCAGCCATTCAGGGTGCTGAATTGTTTTGTCACCCTGTTAGAGCCTTTCCATACATGTTATGACAGTAACTTCCTTCTATTGACATTTGAGCATTGAGCCACAAGCTACTTCTGAGTCGGAGTCGAAGTAGGTCTGATACTGATCCATTGGTCCCACATTCGCTTTATATACCCCTCTCCAGGGGTCTGCTGTTATAGTAGCATTCCATCAGTTCCACATTCTCGGCCCTTGTCCATGCATGTCTTGTTCCAGTAGCCCATTTCTCATCACTGGTTCCCCAACACGTGACATGGATGTCTGAGCTGGTAAGACTCCATTCATGTTATTTTTACACATATCTTAGGTAGTTGGCTTGTATAGCATTAGGAGTGTAAGCCACAGACTCTTAATGGAAACTTGTCCAAACCCTTGTTCTCATGCATGGAAAGCCGACAAAACCTACTGAGCTATTCAGCTGTTATACTGAGCCATACTGAGCTATCCAGCTGCTATACACACACACACACACACATACACACACAAACTCACACACACACACACACACACACACACACACATACATATATTATATATGCATGTGGGAAGATGGTGGCGTTAAGTCACGTTTGCGGCAGCCTCACTCAGTACCATCCATGCAGTGTCTTTGTCCACATCTGTGTCTAAGTTTGTCTTCGTTTGTTGGCTGGGAGAGCTGGCGCTAGATTGGCTGGGAGAGCTTAGTCTGCTGCACCCTGTGGGCCTAGGGACCACGGCCCTGCCTGAAGCTGTGCCCGAAGAGGTAACAACGAGGGCGGTCTGACAGGACGTGGAAGCGGGGCAGGCTAAGCTAACTGCTAGCCGATGCAGACTGGAAGTTCCGATAACACTGAGGGAGGTCTGGCGGTGGCCTCACCTTGCCTTGACTGTGTTTTTAGTGTCGTCGTGTGGAGTACGGGGAGGTGTGTTGAAGGTGTCTGACTGGGAGAGCTAGTGTGGATCGCCTGAGGAAGCTTGGTTTGCTGCATCCTGTGGGCCCAAGGACCATGGCCCTGACCAGAGTTGTGCCCGAAGAGGAAACACTGAGGGCAGTCTGACAGGACATGGAAGTGGGGCAGGCTAAGCTAACTGCTAGCCCACGCAGACCGGCAGTTCCGACAGTCATCCTGGCTGGCGTTCGTTCTCCTGGACGGTGATTATTTATTTATTTATTTTTGTTTAGATACATGTGTTAGTTTGGATAATATGTTGGATGATATATTTTGGATGTGTTTTTTTCCCCTTTGTGTTGCACTGCTGTGGGCAACGATGTTTCGTTTCATTTCACGTGCGCAAGTGCATGAAATGAAATGACAAAGTGTTTCTGATTCTGATTCATAACTTTGTTTAAAGAAACACTCAATGGTAGGGAAAGTGCTCAACAAATAAGAAGCAAAATAATCCAGTGAGTCAAGTAAATTTTTTGAGACAGTAAAAGCCTGTTTCATGCCATAAGCGATGATTGCTTATGGCATGAAACAGGTTTGTACTGTCTCACAAAGAATTTACTTGACTCACTGGATTTTATATATATAATCCAGTGAATCAAGTACGTACTTACTTACTCAACTCACTGGATTATTTTGCTCCTTATTTGTTGAGCACTTTCCCTACTGTTGAGTGTTTCTTTTAACAAAGTTATATATATATATATATATATATATATATATATATATATATATATATATGTGCTGATGCGTTGCACTAAAAACTAGAGGAGTGCACTCAGTACAGTGCAGATCTCCGCCAGACATACGTATCGCCCCTTCTCTGGTGGTGTTTGACCTTGGCAACAAACCACCCCTTTTTTCCTCTACCAGGAGAAGGGAAATACAGACATATAGACAGAATACAACAGTGTTTTTCCTGCCATTATAAGACTTTATAATGTACAGTACCAGCCTATATCCCGCAATCACAAGACCGACCAGAATAACAACGCACAGTGCAACCCTAATT
Source organism: Lampris incognitus (assembly GCF_029633865.1). Lineage (NCBI taxonomy): Eukaryota > Metazoa > Chordata > Actinopteri > Lampriformes > Lampridae > Lampris > Lampris incognitus. The sequence continues at coordinate 38,339,290 of NC_079223.1, forward strand.
GACAACATATTGACCAACGTCATTGACCGCAAAGTAGTCAGTGGAATAATAATAGATGACTCTAGTGACCATCTGCCGGTCTTTGCAATAATCCAGAGCTGTACCATGACCAAGAAAGATACCAAAACCTTCAAAATGACAAGGCACATAACACAAGATGCTATCAATTATTTTAAAGAAGACCTAATGAAACATGAATGGAATACAGTTTATGTAGAAGATGCAAATGAGGCCTATGAATAATTTCGGTCCATTATAGTAACACTGTATGAAAAAAATTGTCCACTAGTAAGGAAAGTAGATAAACAAATATATGCTGAAAAACCATGGTTAACTAAAGGAATACTAAGTGCATGTAAGAAGAAAAATGTATTATATAAAGAATTTTTAAAGAAAAGAACAATAGAAGCTGATCAAAAATATAAGATATATAAAAACAAATAACTAGAATTATGAGAATCAGCAAAAATGATTATTACAGTAAATTACTAGAGGACAACAAACACAATATTAAACAAACATGGAATGTATTAAATGATATTATAAAAAAGGAAGTGGGAAGGCAGGATACCCTAACCATTTCCTGACTAGTAATAATTCAACTGTTAATGACATGGCCATGGTTGCAAATGAGTTCAATAAATTTTTTGTCAGTGTTGCCCTGATTTGGCTGAGGAAATTGCAAAGACGGTAGCGGAGATAATGTGGAAAGCAAGAAAACGTCTGTTAAAGAATCCATATTTATAAGGGGAACAAATGAAAAAGAAATTATTGACACAGTTAAAAATGTCAAGAACAAGAAGTCCACTGACTGGGATGGAATAGACATGTTTACGGTCAAAAATATCATCGAATGCATTGCAAAACCTTTGTCTCACATAACAATAACCATAACCGTAACCAATCCCTACAAACCAGTGTTTTTCCAAACAAAATGAAAACAGCCAAAGTCATACCAATCTATAAGTCTGGTGATAAATATGCCCTTTCAAATTACAGACCTGTTTCCTTGCTTCCACAGTTTTCAAAAATACTAGAAAAATGTACTTTTCAAGAATACATGACTTCATCACAAAACATAATGTACTGTATGATCAGCAATATGGTTTTAGAGCAAACAGAACAACTTAATTTGCACTCATAGAATTTGCAGATGAAATAACAATGGCAATAAAAAACAAATAAATACGCAATAGGGATATTTCTGGATCTAAAAAAAGCATTTGACACCGTAGACCATGAATTATATTACTGAAAAAACTACAATCATATGGAATTAGGGGAACCGCACTCTCCTGGTTAACCAGCTATCTAAAAGACAGATATCAATATGTTGAAGTACAAAACTTCAAGTCTCACCTACTAAAAGTCACACGTGGGGTCCCCCAGGGCTCAGTGTTGGGACCATTACTGTTTATTCTGCATATAAACAATATTTGTCAAGTGTCTGAATATCTGAAAGCCATTTTATTTGCTGATGACACAAATTTATTTTGCCGTGGGGATCATCTAGATCAACTCCTGGATATAGTGGAAAAGGAACTGATGAAGTTAAAGACATGGTTTGATGCTAACAAACTAACATTGAATTTAAGTAAAACAAAATATATAATCTTTGGTAACCATACAATTAACTCAATCAAGAAACTCATGATTAAAAATGTAGAAATAGAAAGAGTGACTGAAATTAAATTTCTTGGGGTAATAGCGGACAATAAATTATGTTGGAAACCACATATAAATTATACCAAGGCCAAAGTATCCAGATCAATTGCAATACTATTCAAAGATCTTCTAAATCAAGCTTCACTTTACACCTTGTACTGTTCCCTCATACTTCCATACATCACCTACTGTGTGGAAGTGTGGGGGAACACATATAAAACCAACACCGATTCAATCTTTATTATTCAAAAAAGAGCCATAAGGATAGTAAACAAAGCCAACTGCAGAGAACCAACAAACCAACGCGTTATCAAACTAAAAACACTAAAATTCAAAGAGCTGGTGGACTTCAAAACTGCTCAAATCATGTACAAAGTGTTAAATCATTAAGTACCCAACAGTATCCAGAGGTTGTTCCTGTTGAGGGAAAGTAATTATGACCTGAGAGGAATATGTACGTTTAAACAAAACCCAGTAAGGACAAATGCAAAATATCATTGTGTCACAACCAAAGGTATCAAGATATGGAATAATTGCAGTGATGAAATGAAAACATGTGAATCAATAATCAAAATTAAAAGACACTTTTAAAATAATATTTTGAACAGATATGGGATGGAGCTGTGACATCTAGTTGTTCTTGAGTTGTTTTGATGTTGCTCTGCACTTGTGCTATTCTTGTTGTGTTGAATGAATGATCTTTGTATGGTTTACTAGATACACGTCATGGTCACTGGTGGTAGATGACTGAGTTTTCATTTAAATCACACAGTTCACTGTTGAAATACTAAAATAGAAAAAGGGGGTAGGACTAGAAAAGTTTTTTTTTAAACTTCTGCATACTCCTTTTCGAACTGCCAACATTTAAAACAAATGTTTGATGATGATAATGCTTGCTTGTTTTGATTTTTTTCTATTTTGTTTTCTTTTATTATACATCTAAAAATTTTTTTTTAAACATTCGAAATAAACAAATATACTACTACTACTACTACTTTTGCACAGCGCCCAAGTCGATTGAATGGAAAACATGGGGGAAAAAAAGCTGTTAATATGCAGTTCTCAAGCTAAGAATTCTACCTATTAAAAAAGTTTTGCCTGTCAGTCTATGGATGTGCAGCCTTCTTGGTGGACCCTCACACATGTGGCACTGAGTGTTTGAAAAGACAGGGACACATTAGCCCCCCGACCCAATTTTATTTTTGAATTCGGTTAAAGGTAAGGTCTCAGAAACATAGTACAATTTAGCACTCACCTGTATAATTTTGTTATTAGATCTTTTGCTGGGATGTGTGGTTATTTTATTACTGCTAGGCACAACGTTGTCGGCAGATGGCGCTTATGACCTAACTTGTGTTTTCATATTCCCAACAGAACCTTAAAAACACGTGTTGCACCAGAGTGAGCTGCGTGTCATTCTTGCCCGTGTAACACAAGAAAGCGACCAAGTGTAACAAGAAATGACAGAGATCAGTCTATCATAATTTCAAAGCCCTGATTAAAAGACTTCAAATGTGTTTAACTGCCGTGGTTTTGATGATATAAAATGAATGAAGGTGAATGGCTGCTATGCTGATTGACTTTAATTCATAAAACAAAGGTAAGAAAACAGCTCAGGCATGGAAAATGTTTTATTGTAGCTACTGAGATGATTTCCAGCTGTGACTGTGATTAATCCTACTCTAGTGAAGTTTTAACATTGGAGACTATGGCACTTCTGTGTGGCGGCAATGTGAATAAGGCGAATCATTTTTGCTTCATCCAAAGCTGTGTTGTATGGCTTGGATACAGTGGCACTGATCAAAAGACAGGAAGCGGAGCTGGAGGTGGCAGAGTAGAAGATGCTAAGATTTTCACTGGGAGTGACAAAGAAGGACAGGATTAGGAACGAGTATATTAGAGGGACAGCTCAGGTTGGACAGTTGGGAGACGAGGCAAGATTGAGATGGTTTGGACATGTGTGGGGGAGAGATGCTGGGTATATTGGAAGAAGGATGCTGAATATGGAGCTGCCAGGGAAGAGGAAAATAGGAACCCCAAAGAGAAGGTTTATGGTTGTGGTGAGGGAGGACATGCAGGTGGCTGGCATGACAGAGGAGGATGCAGAGGACAGGATGGAAACGGATGAGCCGAAAGTAGTAGTAGTAGTAGTAGTAGTAGATTTTTGGTTGATTCAATGTTCCACCAGTTCTCCTGTGCTGAGATCGATGGTGAATGATTTGCTGGCTTGCAAAATACTGCAACGACCACGGATGACTAGACTCGTTAGCCCTTGGTTAACGGGTCGGACCCTTTAGTTGACTGGTTAGTACGTCCCGGCTGCAGTGGTTCCTGGCTGCCCCCTGAATTCGCTACATTGGTGTCAGAAGTGGAATAGTGAGGCCATCGGAAGCACGTGCGCCCAGAGGCATGAGGGAGCTGATATAAGCTGAGGTGCGGGGATGTGCTTCCCGAAGGAGGGGGATAGTGTAATGACCACGGATAACTAGACTTGCTAGCCCTTGGCCAATGGGTCAGACCTGTTAATTGACTGGTTAGCGCAGTGATCCGGGTTCACTTCCTGGCTGCAGTGGCGGTTCCCTGCTGCCCCCTGAATTCGCTACAATACGATCAACTTGTCGTCTACTTTCGAGACTCGTTCCTGAATACGTGTTTTGGGTTTGGCACTGTTGCTGCCTGATCTGACTCAACCGTAGATGTGATTCACGCATGTGCACAGTTGACTCAGATCGGGCAGCGATGGAGAGCAGCATTGGTCCAGTGAGCTAGAGAGGGAATGGGCGGCGGTACTGAGAACAAATGTTTTTTGAAGGTTTTGAACCACCGCAACCATGACAGGTTCTTCATCATACATCCATAACTGTGAACATTTTTTTAGGCTGACAGGTCCAGTAGTTTGCGAGATTAGCTGCGGACAGACACGCGCACGCGACCAAACACTTAAAGCCCTCCAGGCTACTGCCTGGCGGAGATGACAAATAGCCTAACAATACTTAAGCCTATTTACTTTAGTATAGTCCCAAAAACAGTTCCATTATTGTGTGAACAAGAGACATAAATGACATACTATCCATAATCTCCTCCGAGTTTATCAATTTGCAAGAGAACAGGTATTAGTTGGTATTGGTGGATAGGCTATGTTGCTGTACGTATATCTCACAACTCAAATAAACCATCAGAGACTATACAACAATACAAAGGATCTGACATTAAATTGTGCTCATATTTGGGGGTGCTACACACAAGCCCAATTCAACAATCCAAGACAGAAAAACTCAACCAACTTTATACACTCCTACCTGAATACAAAGTGAGAACACCAGGTAGTGTTGCCATGAATCTCCATACACCTGGCTCAAATGGCTCTGTTAGCTACGAAACTACAACAGCCAGTGAGAGTATTAACATGAGTATGTGCATCCTCACTTGATATTAGCGACTGTAAGCTAATGGGACAGCTGACACTGCTGGCTTGAAACAGCTCCCTCAGCAGGTCAGAAACCAAACACTGACAGTACTAACAATCCTTGGCTACCAAACTGCCATAACGACAGAGTGCCAACCTGAGTACTTTGCTGTGTGGTTAATAAACTATATATTTTTACTTTACTGCACTTAACCTTTTTTACAGACACTCATGTCAATTATTTTATTTACCCAAACCATAGCTAGTGTTTCTAAAACTTTTTACCAAGCCAACAGGAGTGCGAATCAGTCCCCCCAAACTTGATGGAAAAACACAAAGAGTCCATGCAATTTTCCTGCTGGGGGGGTCTAGACAGCTCATGTGTGCTCATTCATTTCTTCCTTGTCTCTTCACCGCTGCTTTCTATGGCTGAAAATGTATTAGTTAATTTTCGTATTTTGTGCATTTCCCCTCAACGGTCCTGCCTCGGTAACAGAAAACCTTCTGTTCTCCAATGCACTGTATGCTGTTCTATGTACTGCTCTGAGTGAGGTTGTTTTTTCAGCAATTTCACAGAAGAAAACCTCATGCTGTCAGATTGGATCCAGTCTAAATTGCACTCAAAATCATATCAAAACTGCCCCCCCCCAACAAAATGCATTTTCAAATGATGAATATATCTGTGCTTTAATGAGATCATTAGAGGTACCCCAATTGTCTAAAATGAATTTCTGAGGGCAAAGTCAACTATTGCAATTGATAATCAAAAGTAAAAGTGTGGCTATGGTGGATGGTGATTATCTTCCACAGTCAGATGCTCCTCTTTCAAAGCTATTTATTAACACTGTTTGCACACCAGAGAAACTTCACCTCATGCTTCTGGAGTTTCAGCAGTTTTATAGGAGGAGCACAACTTTAAAGTTTATCTGTGCTGACAGTGCAGACTTGTCTCGCTCCCACACTGTCACTTAACTCCTCAGACCACAGCCTTCAACCATTAAAAAGGAAACGGTGCTGGCAAAGAGGAGGATAAAAGTAGGTAAGCCCGAGTTTGCTGATTTGATGATGGATACAAGCTGAGTGAAAACTGCCGTTCCTCACATTAAACTCCCTGAACTTCAATAGCTTGCTGTTTACTCAGTGATTTTCACAAATTGCTCCGTGACAATTTTGAGTTTTAAAAAAAAAACAATTTGTGCAAGCCACCTGGAATCACATAATCTAAGAAAAAGCATAAAATGTCGCTACCTGCTGCAGTTCTCTCAACATCTATTATTAAGTGCTGTCAAAAACAGGAATTTCCAGCACAACATGGTAAGTCAGGTTCTGTACTTGAAGAGGTGGGTAAACAGAGTCAACAATAGAAAAAAAGTAGGAGCAAAGAGAGAGGGGAGGCAAGGTGAGAGATTACAAAATGTGAAAAGAAAAATAGATGGGGAACATCTAATAGAATTAAAATGTTCTCTTGGTGGTAAGAGGTTGAGGCCAAACATACACTTTACACCACAGATAGAAATATAAACTGTACAGAGAGCACTGTAAGTAGAATTTTTGTTCAGTACTCACCTTGGTTTATTTTTCACAAGGATACAACAGTTCTCTCAATCAGGCTTGTTTTTATGTAGGCCCCCGCAAATCTATTGATCAATGTGGGATGCCAAACTGAAAAATTGGCATAATGGGAATGGGATACTAGGAAACATACACTGATGAGTCAAAACATTGTGACCACCCCCAGGTGAACCGAATAACATTGATCATGTCCAAACAAGGGCACTTGTCAAGGTCTGGATAGATTAGATGGTAAGCAAACAATCAGTTCTTGTAGTCAACGTGTTGGATGCAAGAGAAATGGGCAGGAGTAAAGACCTGAGCAACTTTGACAAGGGCCACATTTTTATGGCCAGACGGCTGGGTCAGAACATCTCTGAAATGGCAAGGCTTGTGGGGTGCTCCGGTCAGCAGTGGCGAGTACCAACCGATAGTGGTTCGAGGAGGGACAAACCACAAATGAGGACAGGGTGTTGGGCACTCAAGGCTCATCAAAGCACGATGGGAATGAAGGCTATTCCGTCACAGAAAATTTTAATGATGGTTCCCGGGAGGAATTTGTCACAAACCACAGTGCATCGCACCCTGCTGTGTATGGGGCTGCATAACCACAGACCCGAGTGCCCATGACAACCCCTGTCCACCACCAAAAGCATCCAACAATGAGCACACAAGCATCAGAACTGGACTTTGGAGCAGTGGAAGAAGGTCACCTGGACCAGTGAGTCACATTTTCTTTAGATCACATGGATAGCCATGTATACATGTGTGCCATTTACCTGGGTAAGTGATGGCACCAGGATGTACTGTGGGAAGACGACAAATCGTGGAGGGAGTGTGACGCTCTGGGCAATGTTCTGCTGGGAAACCCTGGGTCCGGCCATTCATGTGGATATCAATTTGCAGACCAGGTACACCCCTTCATGGAGATGATATTACCTGATGGCAATGGCCTTTTTCAGCAGGATAATGTGCCCTGCCACATTGCACACATTGTTCGGGGACGGTTTGAGGAACATGATGAAGTATTTCAAGGTGTTGTGCTGGCCTCCAAATTCTCCAGATCTCAATCCGATTGAGGATCACCAATCCATGGAAGCACCACCTCGCAATTTACAGTACTTGGAAGGATCTGCTGCTTATGTTTTGGTGCCAGATACTACAGGACACCTTCAGGGGTCTTGTAGAGTTCATCCCTTGGTGGGTCAGCGCTGTTTTGGCGGCACACAGAGGACCAACAACATATTAGGTCGGTGGTCATTATGTTTTGGCTCATCAGTATAGTATATGCTGCAAGGGCACCAGTGTTATAACTTTACAATAAAAATACCACTTTAGGGGACTGCCGGGAAGATGGCGGAGAGAGTAGCAGCATAAACACATCAAATGCATGTAACTCGACAGAAAAAGTAAGGTATGAGTAGAGGAGACAAGCGAAGAACCTGGAAAAGCAATAAAAAGTTGAAGAACAACCTATAATGGAAGAAATCTCTGAACACGAGGTTAGCAAACATGAGGAAGACACAACAGAGAAAATGAGCCGACAAGACCACACAGACATCGCGAGTTGGGTTTGCCACTATCAGCGAAGATATTAAAGACCTCAAACAAGAGTTATGACACAAACTAACCACATTCAAAGACGAACCGAAGAGAGAGATGGAGTAAGAAATTACTAATCTCTGACAAGAAATAGACTGGAAGCTCACAGAGAACAACAACAAACTACAAACACAACATCGCTGAAGCCCAGGCATGAAGAGCAGAAATGGAAGACAGAGGCGAATAATACACTGTCGGTGATGTTGGAGCAGACATGTAAGATGCAAGGAAAAATAACATCTCGAAGGTAGATCAAGAGAAATAATACCCGAGTCTTCGGTTTGCCAGAGGACACGGAAGGGACCTCCACTCTCAAATATCTGGAGCAACTCCTAAACACCGAACTCAAGTTGCCTGAAGGAACTCATTTCCAGAGCCAATGAGTCCACAAAGCCCTCAACCGAAACACCAAGCCCGAATGCTGCTCCCAGATCAATTGTGGTCAACTTTTTACAGTTCGAGATGAAAGAAATGATTCGGAAGAAAGTGTGACAGAAGAAAATACATGTCGCGGGCCAACCAGATCTTCTTTGATCACGATTATCCTACCGAAATTGTACAGAAATGAAGGGCATATGTTGGCATTAAAAAGGTGCTGAAGGAAAAAAGAATCTGTTTTCAGACACTGCTAGCAAAATTATGGATACATCGGACCAATGGAGTGCAGACCTATGAAAACGCCAGGGAAGCCGCACCGGACATGAAGGAAAGAGGCTACACAGTGGACCCACCGGGGGGGGGGGGGGGACTGAACCTGCGACAGAGTAGTGTCTGAGTAGCAGTGAGTGAAGGGGAAAGAATGGAGACAGGATACAGCACACCGAGTGAGAGAAAAGCTACAAAACTATCAGTGGAGATCTTAAAAACGTTTTGCTAAAGGAAAGAGTCGAGTTGAGTCAAGTCGTCAATTTTATTTGTATAGTCCAACATCACAAATTACAAAATTTGCCTTAGTGGCCTTTACAGCAACACAACATCCTGCCCGTAGACCCTTGCACTGGATAAGGAACAACTCCCTAACAAAACCCTTTAACAGGGAGAAAAAATAGGAAGAAACCACAGGGGGAGCAACAGAGGGATCTCTCTCCCAAGACGGGCAGACGTGCAATGGATGTTGGGTGTACACAATTTACAGAATACAACATTGAAAGAGGATAACAGAATTATAATGGACTTACAAGATATATGAAAAATATGATGAAGAGGATGCCAAGCAGTGTCCAGATGCCACAGGAACAGCCTAGGATCTGAGCCACATGACCACCATCACCATGTAGACCTGGCAGGAAAACAGACTACACATGCACACAGGGGAGACTCACATCACACCATTCATATACACAGGAGAAGAGACAAGAAAAGATATTAGTCATACATTGGAGAGAGAGAGAGGGATATAACAAAACAGGATAACAAAATTATACGGATTTATAAGATGTATAAAGAATGTGATGAGGAGGATGCCAAGCAGTGTCTAGGTAGCGACCACTGTCACCATGGAGATCTGGGAGGAGGACAGACTACACGTGCACATGAGGAGACTCACATCACACCATTCACATGCACAGGAGCAGAGAAAGGAGAAGATATCATTCAGAGAGAGAGAAAAGACATGTGAGAGAAGAGAACAGTTTGCAATAGTCAATAATCTATACTCTATAATCTCATCAGCAGAACAGTGCTTGGTAGATTCATTGAGAATTGAGACAGAAACCAATCTGCCATGCAATACAGGTTGTGAGGTACTTAACTTATAGGCAACTAATTGTAGGTTGAGGCAAAAAGATGGGTTTTAAAGGACTCAACAGACTGATTGTCTGACGGCATGAATGGTTGTTTAGCAGCTAATAGACAGCTGCTTTTTAGCCAATTTAGCTATAGTGTCAAAGAGAAATCTGAGATTGTTTATTAATATTGATTGAGCGAGTGAGATACGCTGCTTTTGCAGCAGATAAAGCACACTTGTCTTTCTATTAACACTCTTGTCAAGATAGGTAAAAACTTCCAATTTTGATTTTCGCCATTCATGTTCCAGTCTCCTGTAGGCCCACTTAAGAGCACGTGTCTCATCATTAAACCAGGGTGTAGGCCTCTTTAGTCATCTAGCTCTGGTAGTGAGAGGTACAACTGAATCGAGGAGACTAGAGAGGGGCACATTTAAGTCACTAGTGAGATTTTCAACAGAGTCAGTCTCTACAGTGAAAGGAGCCAAGACTTCAGGCAGCTGCTGGCCAAATGCAGCTACAGTGGAGGGACCAGTGTGGTGAGTGGCAATTACATTTGTGCCGACATTAACAGGACAGGCCAATAATGCTTCAAATTTAATGAGAAAATGATCTGACACAGCAGATGTGATTGTGAGGATCACCAGCCTTATTCAGATGAATATTCAGATCACCAAGAGTGAGAATCTAATCAGAATGAGTAACAAGACCTGAGATAAATTCTCCAAATTCTTCAAGAAATATTGAGTAAGTGCCAGGAGGTATATAGAGTATCCCAATCTGGACTGAGCAGTCATTGCTGAGGGAGATGGGCTTCGAATAACAACCTCAAAAGATTTGAATTCAAATTCAAGTTTAGAAGTTAAATTGAAAATAGACTTAAATATTAAGGTGACACCCACACCTTTTACTTGCTCGAGCTACATGGGCATAAGTATAGTCGGGTAGGGAAGTTTCATTTAACGGAAGGAAAACATTTGGTTTCAGCCATGTTTCACATAATCCAATTATATCAAAACTATGTTCAAGAATCAGATCAATTATTAGTAAGGCTTTGGTATATAATGATCTGATATTTATGAAACCAAATTTAAGCATCTTGTTGAAATGATCAGTAGTAGGCAGAACTTTAGAGCTACCAATAGATTAAATATTAATTGGAATTAGACACCTTGTATTTACAATTTTTATATTTTATATATATTTTGTTATTTATAAAAGTTGACAATTTTTAAGACTACGATTTGGACAATGTGTGGTCACACTTTTAATAACATTAGATGTTTAGTTCTATAGATTATTATGTGCTTCATTGCACATTTCACCACCACCAGTGGTAGGAATGATTATTAGATTATTGAGATTCACACATTTAGGAGAGGAGAGCTTGGGAGCAATACAGCAGGGTAGGGAGATGGTCTCTATGTTATAGACCAAGCTGTCAGTCTGATAATCTATGCTATGACAAATTCTCTAACTATAAATATATATATATATATATATATATATATATATATATATATATATATATAAACTAGCTGAGGCCACATCTGCACTAGATTTAAACCTAGCAGGCTCTATAATCACCTGAAACCTGCTGAATGATAAGTCTCTAGTGTCAAACTAAATGTAGACAGCTACCTATATTGCTAGACAAAAGAGTGGCACTGTCCCCAGTAGAGTGAATGCTGTCCGCTTTCAGCCGGTAAGAGTAGCACCCTAAAATTATCCTCTATGTCAGAGACTGTAGCCCCAGGTAGACAGTGAATTAAGGTTGGCCAAGCTAATCTAATACTGTGGGTATTGGAGTCTCCTATCACTAGCGTGCGTTGCTTTACTCTGTCGACACGAGCGGGAGAGGCATGCTGGCCGGTAGGACTACCACCAGGGCTGGTGAGTGGCGAAAACTGGTAACACTGTGGACCAGGAAAAAAAAACCAGGTATGGTTAAGAATCAAAACAACATGATAAGGTGGAGGAGAAGGGACGATAAAAAGATTTAAATGGGCATTCAATGCTTGCCAAAGAATATTTGTTAAGCATTGAATGGAGTTTTGTCCATATACCAGATTAAAATGACTGTGATGCAGAAGAATTGATCCAAAGTGGGCATATTTGAAATCTTTTGGGTTTCTTTAAGAGGTCAAGTTATCAGGGCACTGTTAAAGTGTGTTGTTACCTTCTACTAATGAGACGTTACAACTCGTTTCAACCCCACGGGGCTATAAACTTTAATAATAACTTCGGCACGTGAGGTTATGCATCACGCTCGGTCCGTTATTCCAGGTGCAACAACCTAAACGACCCCTGTGTAAACAAGGAACTAAACAATGGTTCCTAACAATAGTTCCTATTGTTACAGGCACCCCGGTGGCTCACCTGGTAGAGCGCGTACCACAGCGGCCTGGATTTGAATCCAGCTCAGAACCTTTGCTGCATGTCATCCCCTCTCTCCCCCTGTCGTTCCTGTCTCTCTTGACTATCACTAAATAATAAAGACGCAAAATGCCAAAAAAAAAAATATTAAAAAAAAAAAAAGAGGTCGTTATTTAAGTTGGACACGTCTACACACTATGGAACCCCCACAAGGTGGGTATAGTTCTAGGTCAAGGGAGGGGCCCTCTTTAGAGATGAGGATTTCCCCTCCACCGAAAAACGGGGATTTGGGGAGGAATGAACAATTACCCCATATTCAGAAGTCCTCTATATTTCTGGTTTGTATTGAGTTAATAACTGTTCATGATTATTTAGTTCAGAACTGGTTGGGAGCACATTTTCTAGGAGTAACAAAACATAGTGATGGCTAACAATATCAAGATCATGTCGCTGAACGCACCAATGAAAAGAGAAAGGGTTACTACAAAGTTGAAAAAAAAAAGAAAAAACACAAATATTCCTCCAAGAGACATATTTATCCCAGTTAGAATATGGAAAACTAAAAAGGTATGGCTACAGGAATTTATATTACAGTACATACGAAGAGGAGCACACAGGAGGAGTCGTAACATTAATATCAAACACAACCCAATTTCACCATAAATTCAAAGATAAAGAAGGAAGGTAGCTTTTGGTCTTCATGTGTTCATATATATCTTATACTGTGTTTGCTGTGTTTGTCTGTGTCTGTCTTGCACTGTTTGGTGAAGCCACAGCCCTCATTTCATTTTTAACATGTGCCTGCACATTGTTTTTAATGGCAATACATTGATTTGAATTGAATATTATAGTAAAGGAAAGATTGAAAAATGAACAAATAACACTGATAACTATATACACACCCCCAGAAAGCGATAAATATTTTTTCAAGTCCCTGTTTGATGTCATAGCTGTAGAAACGGAGGGAACCTTAATTTGTGGGGGAGATTTCAATGTTGTTATGAATTACAATATGAATACAACGAGTCTCAAAAGAACCAAAAGGCAATTAACAAGATCATAAATATGTCACTGGAAGAGATGGGGATGATAGATATATGGAGAAACCTACATCCTTTGGAAAAATATTTTACACATTATTCAGCCGCTCTTTTATATACACTGCTCAAAAAAATAAAGGGAACACCTAAAAACACAATATAGATCTCGATGAATGAAATATTTCAGCTGAAAATCTGTATTTATTAGACAGAGGAATGTGTTTAGAGCAAAATAACCTAAGAATGATCAATGGAAATCAAAATCATTAGCCCATTAAGGTCTGGATTCAGAATCATTGTCAAAATCAAAGTGGAAAATGAGAACATAGGCTGATCCAACTTCTGTGGAAATTCTTCAAGACGATTCAAAATGAGGCTCAGTAGTGTGTGTGGCCTCCACGTGCCTGTATGCACTCCCTACAACGTCTGGGCATGCTCCTGATGAGACGACGGATGGTCTCCTGAGGGATCTCCTCCCGGACCTGGATCAGGGCATCGGTCAACTCCTGGACAGTCTGTGGTGCGACATCGCGTTGGCGGATGGTACGAGACATGATGTCCCAGAGGTGCTCAATTGGATTCAGGTGTGGGGAACGTGCAGGCCAGTCCATAGCATCAATGCCCTCGACATACAGGAACTGCTGACACACTGGCCACATGAGGACGAGCATTGTCATGCATGAGCAGGAACCCAGGGCCCACTGCACCAGCATATGGTCTGACAATGGGTCTGAGGATCTCATCCCGGTACCTAATGGCAGTCATGGTACCTCTGGCTAGCATGTAGAGGTCTGTGCGGCCCTCCAAGGATATGCCTCCACAGACCATCACTGACCCACCGCCAAACCGGTCATGCTGGAGGATGTTGCAGGCAGCAGAACGTTCTCCACAGCGTCTCCAGACTCTCTCACGTCTGTCACATGTGTTCAGTGTGAACCTGCTCTCATCTGTGAAGAGCACAGGGCGCCAATGGCGAATCTGCCAACCAAGATGTTCTCTGGCAAAGGTCAATCGGGCTGCATGGTGTTGGGCCGTGAGCACAGGCCCCAATTGTGGACGTCGGGCCCTCATACCATCCTCATGCATTCTGGTTCTCACTGTTTGAGCAGAAACCTGCACATTAGTGGCCTGTTGAAGGTCGTTTTGTAGGGCTCCGGCAGTGCTCCTCCTGTTCCTCCTTGCACAAAGGACCAGATAGCGGTCCTGCTGCGGGGTTGTTGTCCTCCTGCGGCCCCCTCCACGTCTCCTGGTGTACTGGCCTGTCTCCTGGTACCTCCTCCATGCTCTGGACACTGTGCTCGGAGACACATCAAATCTTCTTGCCACAGCACACATTGATGTGCCATCCTGGATGAGCTGCACTACCTGAGCAACTTCTGTAGGTTGCAGATACCGCCTCATGCCACCTCTAGTGGTGAGGGCACTAGCAAAATGAAAAACTAACCAAAGATCGGCCAGAAAAGATGAGGACAGGCAAATGGTCTGTGGCCACCACCTGCAAATCCATTCCTTTTATAGGGGTTGTCTTGCAAATTGTCTAATTTCCACCTGGTGGAAATTAGACAATTTACCAACAGGTGAAATTGATTCACAAATCAGTGTTGCTTCCTAACTGGACAGGTTGATATCTCAAAAGTGTGATTGACTTGGAGCTACATTGCATTGCTTATGTGTTCCCTTTATTTTTTTGAGCAGTGTGTATATATATATATATATATATATATATATATATATATATATATATATATATTACTACTTTATTAATCCCCCTAGGGGAAATTCTTTCTCTCTATTTAACCCATCCTAGCTGTGTAGCTAGGAGCAGTGGGCAGCTGCCGTGCAGCGCCCGGGGACCAACTCCAGTTCTTCTTGCCATGCCTCGGTGAGGGACACAGATGGGAGTATAAACCCTAACATGCATGTCTTTTTTGATGGTGGGGGAAACCAGAGTACCTGGAGAAAACCCTCCAAAGACACGGGGAGAACATGCAAACTCCACACAGAAGATGACCTGGGATGACCCCCAAGGTTGGACAACCCCAGGGTTCAAACCGAGGACCTTCTTGCTGTGAGGCGACAGTGCTAACCACTGGACCACCATGCCACCCATAAAGTCCATTCAAGGATAGACTATTTTTTTTCATTAATGTAGGTGATAGCCACAGAGGGAAGGAATGTAGGATTGGAGGAGCAGATGCGTCAGACCATAATCAACTGTATTTAAAACTATGCCTAAATAACAGAAAATTACACAGTATGGAGACTCAATGTGGGAATATTGAATAATGAGCAAAGAAAGGAGAAGGTAAAAGCAGAAATAAAAAGATATACAGAGGAAAATAACAATGGGCAGTACACCCAACAATATTTTGGGATGAAATGGTGGTGGTCATTAGGGGAAAATTGATTATTGAACCTGCACATACAGGTATAAAAAATAGTATATAAACAACAAGTAATCAATAATATACATAAAATCAGAGACCCTCACACAAGTGAATTAACATATACACCAGAGGATATAGTGAAAATCTTTCTGAGATACTATGAGGAATTATATACACAACACACATCTGCAGATGAAGAGGAAATGTGAGCATTTCTAAATCCATTGGATTTACCATCTATTGGCTATCTACAAAATCATATACTAATAGCCGATATTACAATGGAGGAGGTGAACGATGCAATGATACATTAAAAAAATAATAAAACCCCAGGTAGTGATGGATACCCTGCAGAGTGGTATAAGATGTTCAAGGATGAGCTGGCACCACTACTCCTGGCCTCTTTTAATTGGATGCTTCAAAATGATAAAATACCAACATCATGGACTGAACCAATAATTTCAGTCATCCCCAAACAAGGAAGGGATAAGAAACACTGAGAATTATAGAACAATTTCAATACCAAATGTAGACTAAATATATACAATTATTTCTAAATGACTGACCACCTTTACAGCAGAAATGATTGAGGAAGATTAAACAGGATTTATAAGAGGACATCAAACACAATATCAGAAGAACCCTACATATTATAGCTCAAGCACAAAAGAAAAAAACTATATATTAGTAATCATTGAGGCAGAAAAAGCATTCACTCAGGCTAACTGGAAATTCCTATATAACGTGTTAAAATGATTTGAATTTAGCAGGAAATCAATGCAATGCATAAAGACATATCAACAGCCCACTGCTAAAATTAAAATAAATGGAAACCTGACAAGACAAATTTGGATTACTGAGGTTAACTAGGCAAGGATGTTGTCTATCATCCACTTTATTTGCTCTCTTTATAGAACCTTTGGCACAGGCAGTTCGTCAAAACAAAGAACTTAAGAGAGTTATGGTAAATGACATAGACATAAAATAGGACTCTTTGCTGATGATATCATTGCCTACCTTGAACAACCGAATAATTCGCTTCCTCTACTGATGAAACTTCCAGAAACATATGGACAACTTTCAGGATACAAAATATATATTTCAAAAACACAGATAATAGCATTTAACTAAACTGCATCAAAAGTAATTCAGGAATTATTTAATTTCAATTGGAATCTAAAGAAAATTAAATATCTTGGGGTTAGCATCACTAAAGGACTATCTAAACTATAAATAAATAAATAGATAAATCAAGAGATATAAAAAGACAGTGAAAGATGGTCTGCTCCACCACTAGATTTTAACCTGAGAATTGAGACCATCAAAATTAACGTGCAAAACCAATTTGTGATTTGGGACAGGATTATATCAGAATCAGAATTATGTTTATTTTGAATTATGTTTATTGGCCATGTAGGTTTGCACTACATGGAATTTGACTCCAGTTTCGTGACTCTCTGTGTACTTAACATAGAATAACAACACTAAAACACAACAATCTTCAGATAGTATATACACAAGCATTGACTTATACAGGTGAAACAAGAGGTGGTAAAGTGCAATGGTGCAGAGAATATATCAGAGACTGAAATAGCTGTTAGCAGGTTATTTACATACATGCCTGAGGTAGATATGGACATGACAGAGCATACCAGTATACGTACAATGTACAGTATATGCAAAACGGCTGGATTATTTGACAGTGTTAAGCGTTCATTTGAATGGCAGCCCGTGAAAATAAACTGTTTTTATATCTGGATGTTTTGGGGTACAGCGCTCTGTAGCGCCTGGCAGAGGGGAGGAGTTAGAAAAGGTTGTGACCAGGGTGTGATGGGTCTGCAGTGGTGTTGCCAGCCTGTTTCCTGAGTTTGGAGGTGTATAAATCCTGAATGGAAGGCAGGTTGGCACCTCTCTGCAGATTTAACTGTCCATTGTAGTCTGTCTCTGTCCTGTTTGGTGGCCAAACCAAACCAGACAGTGACGGATGTGCAGAGGACACACTGGATTATTGCAGTGTAGAACTGAATTATCAGTACCTGAGGCAGGATGATATCAAGGTTTATTTGGGGAGGCAAAAAGCCTAGAGTTAGGTACGAAACTCTCTAGCTAGATAAAGGGGTATGGGTCTCCCAAAACTGAAAGAATACTTCTATGCTGCCCAGCAAAGATATACTGTATGTTGGTGAAAGCCAGATTACACAGCAAAGTGGAAAGAAATGGAAAAAGAGTTTGGAGAATATCCAATCCAGAACATTATTGGAGATAAAGAAGCATACAAGAAAATTAAAAATCATATGGCTTCAATTGCATTGTTTACTCTTGAATTATGCTTTAGAATAATAAAAAACATTACAGGATAAAGAAAGACGAATTTGCTAAAATGGGTAGCATTTGATAGTAATTTTAGACCGGCTGGGTATGATAAGGGACTCAAACAATGGGTAAACAAGGGAATCACATTATGTACAAAGGAGTTGAATCAAGTGCAACTGGACTTGGTTGCACTTGATTCAACTCATTTGGATAACCATGACCTGGATGAATGAGAACATTCACAGACACGAATCACAGTATGGTGCACTTTAGAGAAGGATGGGGAGCTGGAGCGTTTCCAGAATATGAAAGAGAAATATGTTTTGGGCAAGAATGAATTCTATAGGTGTCTACAACTAAGAGACTACTCTAAGAAAGAAATCAAAATAGACCGCTCCGTGGAAGTGAAAGGTGTGATCCAAATTATATCAGCTCATATAAAGGAATGAAAATTATAATTATATCTGCACTATATAAAAAATTGATGGTAAATAAGCATTCAACTGAATATATAAAAGAAAAATGTGAATCCAAGTTCAACATAAAAATTTCAGATGATGATTGGCAAAAGGTGGAAAATAGAAAGCCACTTTGAGTAGAAAGCCACTTTATTTTGTCATTGTACCTTTACAATGAATTGTATTCTTACAATGAAATTTGTTCTCTGCATTTACCCCTCCTACTGTATAGGAGCAGTGGGCAGCATCAAACATTGGGAAAATGTGATGTTTTTTTCCATCATGCCAAAGGCCAAGAGTAAACATTTAAATATAAATCTACCCTGTTGGACAGAGTGCGGAGGATTATATGCAGATCACGCAAAAAAAAATTTGGAGATGCCACAAAATATTAATGTTTTGGAAAATGGTATACACAACTTTGCAAGCGATACTAGGATATGATATCACTATGAGCTACATGGTAATCTGTGTAATTTTACTGAAGAAAATGTACAAGTAAGAGATAGGTATCTGGTCAAAATAATGTGAACAGCTAGTAAAAAAGCTATCACAAGGAAATGGGGTAAAGCAAATCCCCATACCCAGGAACAATGGATAGAGATAGTAGAGCAAATCTACATAATGGAAAAACTGATGCATCGCTTGAGGTTGCAAGGAGCACAGCTGGAAGAAAAGTGGGGGAAATGGACATTTTTCAGGACCCAAAACAGTAATGAAGACTATGGAAAGGACAACTAATAAAACTGTGAGAATAGATGGACTTCTAAAAATGTAACTCCCCAAGAAAAAAACTTTCTTTTGTGTGCGTGTTATTTTGTTTTTAGGTTTGTTTGTTTGTTTGCATGTTGATCTGTTGGTTTCACATGTTCATAAATGTTGAAATCATCAATACAAACTAAACTGAAGGGTGTCCGGGTAGTGTGGCGGTCTACTCCGTTGCTTACCAACATGGGGATAGCCAGTTTGAATCCCCGTGCTACTTCCGGCTTGGCCGGGTGTCCCTACAGACACAATTGTCTGTAGGTGGGAAGCCGGATGTGGGTATGTGTCCTGGTTGCTGCACTAGCGCCTCCTCTGGTTGGTCAAGTCAAGTCAATTTTATTTGTATAGCTCAATATCACAAATTACAAATTTGCCTCAGTGGGCTTTACAGCAACACAACATCCGGTTGGCCGGGGTGCCTGTTCGGGGGGGGGGGCGCTAGGGGGAATAGTGTTATCTTCCCACACGCTATGCCCCCTGGTGAAACTCCTTACTGTCAGGTGAAAAGAAGCGGCTGGTGACTCCACATGTATCGGAGGAAGCATGTGGTAGTCTGCAGCCCTCCCCGGATCAGCGGAGGGGGTGGAGCAGCGACCGGGACGGCTCGGAAGTCTGGGGTAATTGGCTTGGCCAAGTACAATTGGGGAGAAAAAAAGGGGGAACCCCCCCCAAAAAAAAGCAAAGTGAAAAAAACTACAACTTTAACAAAATTAATGTTTGGGGAAAAGTAAAGCACACTGTAACAGTGACAATTCAATTCAATTCAACAGATGTTACTCAACGCTTCTAGATGAAGGCCATAGTGTTTGTGTTTTGATACGTAGAGTTAAGTGTGCAGTCAGTTTATTTATTAGCATCCAATCAGAAGCGAGGAGAAAACAAAACCAGGGAGAGTTCATGATGAAAAATTTATGTCTGCCATATTACATTTTCAAGAGCTGAACTGATTTATTTGGTTGGATTTTGAAACAGCTAACCCAGATTTACTTTCATTTTAAAGATGGCAGGATGCATGTGCACAGATAGGGTCCAAAGTGGGTCGCAAGCCCTTTTCCCTCCGGCCCTCCATCTTAATGAAGGGTCACGCTACAATGAGTTCATTGGTGTAATCTAATACTCAGATTTTTCTGTGATACCAGACTATTTGATTAAAGTTGTGTACACTACTGATGAAAAACACAGGTACCCTACTTAAGAAAAGTAGGGCACCCCAAGGAAAGTAGGGTACCCTCTCCTCTTGCACAAAAGCAAACAAATATAGACACAAGTTCGACAAAAATATCAAAGCATGACGGTGCCTTTTCTTAAAAACATTCCGCACTACTTGTTTATTTCCAGGACTGAAATGAAACCGGAAAAAAAAAACCCAGTGGAAGCACGCATGAACAAAGACATGATGAATTGTTCAAGTAGCAGAGTGAGATTCTGCCCAGGCTCTGTTAAAATGAGATCAAGCTGATCGTATGCCCGAAATATTAATAAATGAACGTTGGTAAAGTTTCTCAACCCCCCTCTGATGTTTAATTAAACGGGTGTCCCTTGTGAAAAGTCCTCCATTCCTCAGCTCAAATAGTTTTGTCTTTTGCCAACTTTCGACTATGCTATGCCACACAATGTTGCGGATCAAATTATCCCCCCTGAGTAAGCTGAGCCAATCAGCTTCTAGCATTTAACATACCATGGAGTGAGATTGATGTGGGTTTTTTTTTTTCTCGCCAAAATATCTCTAGAACTTCCCTGGGGATTTGCACTCCAGCACGGATGCAGCACTTGGAAACTGTGGTTTGCGTATTGATGAAGCAGACATGACAGACATCCCGGCTGAAATGAGCCGCTATATAGCACAGCACCCTGGAGAAATTTCAAGGAACATGAAAGGTACATCTTGGGCACACTGCTCAAGGCTATTGATCCATTATGAATGTTTGCTTCCGATACAGATGTAATTTGTGACGGGAGGGTGCACTGTTCAAGGCTGCACCGATGATATAGGTTTGTCATTTGATACATACAGAGCCTCCAATTAATTCAAGCTGGAACCCGGTCAAAAAGTACAAAGCAAACTGACCCTGACCTGTGATCGTTGAATTATTAGGTCACATCACGCCATTCCAACAATTGTGTGGGCGCTTAATACTGTTTGCATTTACACCAAGCGCATGTTTGATTAGAAGTCCTTTAAAGAGACCTTTAAAGACAGCCCGACCTTAATAAGGTGTCGACAGCAGACTGAGGGGGAAATCTGCATATGATTTTCACATCTGAATACAATTACCAGACACTGAGTCCTGTAGCTGTCTGTAATGAAGCCTAACCAGCTCATCACCACATGCTCTGTATTTACATAGCAGAATGCATCAGACTTGCAGAGTTGCAATTATGAAAGCCACAATTATGAAAAATGCCCTGATGCACCCCAAGGAATGGACAAGTAGACATGTACATGATATACCAAATGTGCAAAACTTTGCTGTTATTATATTTGATGGCTTTAGGGAAATTCAGGTGGAATTTTTTTTTCTTTTTAATCATTTCCTCCTGTCACACTATTACTTTTTCAAACCGGAGACCTCGAACAGAAAAAAACCCCCAAGTTCTATGGCTGATCCATTAAATATGAAACATTTCAATGAGACCTTTATTTGCTTCTCGCTTCCGATTTTACTCTCATCAATTATTTACAAGACGTCGGTCTGTCGAAAACAGATGAAAGTGTTAATCATTTAAGACTTGCGCTGTTATCGGTTGAAAAAAATGCACCTTACGAGTACACTGCTCATTTAGTTCATGATAAGGGAACAAGGTTAGGACACTGTTATTAAGAAATACATACATGAGCCCCAGGGGTTTGTGATTTGCCCACCTGTCTGAAGATAAGACAAGCTAAAACAGCCAGGCTATAAGAATTTCACTTAAATCTCACCTCCGGTGCTCTCAATAGGTGTGAACATAATATAGTGGAGGGATGAATTTATAATCTTTTAATTTCCCTCTTGGTTTGTTGTTTCCCTTTTTTGTATTTAGCCCACAGTATTAATTCTGGATTGTGAAATGGCTCTTCCCATATAGCTCAAGGGCATCCTTGTCCATGACCGGTAAACACTTAAGCTCAACCCCATGTCTCCCGAGGATGGGCGCATATTACCAAAAGTGGTGGAGGAGCATGGTATCTAAGTGCAGATATTCATCACACTGGAGCCACAGTGTTAGCAGCCCGTTTTACAGCTACAGTATACTGGAAGGTAAGTGGGCAAAGGCTTAGTCACTACTGATGAACATGCAGATGCTTACACTCTTACAACTGTTCAACTAATGCCAGATCTCATCTCCACATAAACTGTTTTTGACAGTCTTGTTAGTGTGTGCATTTTCCACAATGCTGCCATTTAGCGCTGCAGCAGAACAGCTGGCTAGCATAGACACCGGCCACTACGATGCTCAAGGACTGTAAATTACATTTTGCACTGCAAGTTTCACTTTTCACTTCACACTTGTGTGGTCATGTTCAATTATATCAAATCATAGTCTGTTGGCTCAGTGAGAAAATGCACATGCAATACTGTTTGAAATGGGGAGAGGGTACGATTTCTGGCTGAGGGGTGGAGATAGGTTTTACTATCGTGATTTAGATTTTTCTCACACAACAGAATGTGCCGGCGGGAGACAGCATTTATATATAGTACACTTTTAAAATTTATAGGGTGAAAGCGATCCTATGTCCACAATTTTCTATGTGCACCATTTTGTTATCCACGTCACATATAAGCTGTTCCCTGTGCCCTAATGGTGGGCACTAATGTTACTGCAGGTCTGTGAGACCTCCATCTACATAGCATTTGGATGGTTAGAAAGTACAAAGCGAGATGGAACATAATGTCTGGCATGCTGAAAGGCATTTCAATGTTAAGTGATATTACACACCTGCTATTTGTTGATGCATTAGATTCAATTTGATCTGACTGGCTGAGAATCAGTGCTCATACCTGGACAGCTACCCTTGAAGGGTAGAACGAATGATGTGAATTTTTTGTTTGTTTGTTTGTTGTTTTTTTTCCTTTTAATTTCCCCCATTTTCTCCCAATTGTACTTGGCCAATTACCCCACTCCTCCAAGCCATCTCGATCTCTGGTCCACCCCCTCTGCCGATCCAGGGAGGGCTCCAGACTACCACATGCCTCCTCCGATACACGTGGAGTTGCCAGCCACTTCTTTTCACCTGACAGTGAGGAGTTTCACCAGGGGGACATAGCACGTGGGAAGATCACGCGTTTCCTCCAAGTTCCCCCCCCCCCTGCAGGCGCCCCGACCAACCAGAGGCGCTAGTGCAGCAACCAGGACAAATACCCACATCCGGCTTCCCACCCACAGACACGGCTAATTGTGTCTGTAGGGACGCCCGACCAAGCCGGAGGTAGCAATAGAAAAGTGCAACATAAATGTAATAATAATAATAACAATAACATGGAGGTAACATGGGGATTCGAACCGGCGATCCCCGTGTTGGTAGGCAACGTAATAGACGATGTGGATGTTTGACACGCGTGTCTGTGACAGAGCACCTGAGGCATAATTTCCAATGCTTTTCAAAATCCCATTTGAGTCCTCCCCACTTTCAAAATCTTTTTATTGTTATTTTTTTCAACCGCAAAAATCATGCTTAAGATTCTGGCTGAGAATGTGAATTGTAATGATGTGCGAGTCATGAACGAATCGTTGAAAACGAACGACTCTTTACTGAGTCTGGAGTGACAACTGCTTGTCTCCATGAACTCGTTCACTTACTCGTCCCTCCCGCTAGCTAGTGCAAACCGCAAAGATGAGGCGAGACAATGCGTCACGATTGTGCAACTCTTATATAATAACTGTATTTGTGGACATTTATCAAGTTATTGTATTAACCTAGCCCTGTGAGAAAAGGAACCACTTTGGTGCTTGTTTCAACTCTGTACTCTCTCTCCCGGCATGAATTTGAAGGTCTCAGGCTGCATGAATCACTTGCTCACTCACTACTCGCTCCCCCAGCCCGGAGCCCGCTCCCTGCCATGAGCTGAAGGTCTAACTCGGGCTGCACGAACCACTCAATCCCCCACAAGATGGACAGGATTAGGAATGAGTGTATTAGGGACAGCTCAGGTTGGACGGTTTGGAGACAAAGCAAGAGAGGCGAGATTGAGGTGTTTCAGACATGTGTGGAGGAGAGATGCTGTGTATATTGGGAGAAGGATGCTGAAGATGGAGCTGCCAGGGAAGAGGTAAAGAGGAAGTCCAAAGACAAGGTGTATGGATGTGGTGAGAGATGACATGAGGGTGGTTGGCATAAGAGTGGAAGATGCAGACGACAGGAGGAGATGGAAAAGGATGACCCATTGTGGCGACCCCTAATGGCAGAAAAGAAAAAGATGTAACTTGAAAACGAGTCCACCCTTAACCACAGTAACTATCCGTCAACAATGTATGAAAACCAGAGTCTCTCTCACTGCTACTTCACTTAAATATTAGACTCACGCGTGGTGTCCGGGTGGTGTGGCAGTCTATTCCATTGCCTACCAACACGGGGATCACCGGTTCAAATCCTCGTGTTACCTCCGGCTTGGTCAGGCGTCCCTACGGACAAAATTGGCCATGTCTGCAGTTGGGAAGCCGGATGTGGCTATGTGTTCTGGTCGCTGCACTAGCGCCTCCTCTGGTCGGTTGGGGCACCTGTTTGGGGGGAGAAGGAACTGGGGGAAATAGTGTGATCCTCCCATGTGCTAGTGCCCCTGGCGAAACTCCTCACTGTCAGGTGAAAAGGAGCGGCTGGTGACTCCACATGTATCGGAGGAAGGATGTGATAGTCTGCAGCCCTCCCCGGATAAGCAGAGGGGGTGGAGCAGCGACCGGGATTGCTCGGAAGAGTGGGGTAATTGGTTGGTTACAACTGGGGAGGGAAAAAAAGGGAGGGGATGTTAGACTCACACCACAAGCTCAACAGGATAACTCGACTATGCTTTCATATCAGAGATCAGATCATAGGAGGTGTCTATGGTAGATGGAGGGCAAGGCAGGGAGACGCAGCACTGAGCTGCAGCTAAGTTATGATGACCAACGTATAATTATTTCCCGGATTTTGCACTGGTTAGCGTAGTCCCTAAATGTGTGTAAAAACTGGATGAAAGACCATCCAGCCATCCATCCATCCATTATCCAAACCGCTTATCCTTATTCAGGGTCACGGGGTTGCTGGAGCCTATCCCAGCAGTCATTGGGCGGCAGGCGGGGAGACACCCTGGACAGGCCGACAGGCCATCACAGAGGGCCCCCACCCCCCCACACACATACACACACACGCTATACGATTTGCGTGCTAAAAACTCTGCTGACACCAATTTAACTTCAGAGACGCGAATGCGCCGCTGCAGCGGTTTATATGTTAATTAATGAGCAGAAGAAAGTCTCTTTTTTGCTTATGCAGCAACATAAATGGCAGCTCGCAAGAAAACTGCACCATTTATTCTGGTTCGTTCTCAACTCCCCCCCCCCCCCCCCAAAAGGTAGAGAAGATAGTATTCTGGATTCTGGAAAAAATATTGATGCAAATATGCGAGACTGAATCAAGAATGATCACAGCCAGCCATTTTTAGAGTGACTTTTGAACTGATTTAATGATTTCTGATTCTCTAAATGTTTGAATTTCAATTGTTTTAATATTTGTTCAGGGCAGCATACTCGTGAGGTAGACTTTGTTAACACACGGGGCTTAAAATAATTACATTTTGTTGTAGTTTATTTGGATTATTGCAGCTTTATAATTTACCAGACGAGGGAATGCAGCCTTAAAAAAAAAATCACCGAATCACAATATTTAGAATATCTTATCATTAGATCTGAAAAATTAAAATGCGTATCGATTTGGCACTACAACATTGTTGTGACATCTGATCAGGAGGTACCTGCCGACTCCCAGCCCTACTTTCCTATCTATGGAAAACAGACGCACAGCATCCCCGAGTCGGATCGGAAGGGTTGCTATGAGACGGCGCTCATCAGAAAGTTCTCCATCAGCCGTGTTTAAGAGGAGGCTTATTTTACCTTTTATCTTCCCCCTCCTGTTAACTCAGCCTTGGGCTCTCTACCGGTGTCATTGGTTCTTTATCAAGCATTGAAAATGAAACACAATAGTGAAATGTAATGGCGTACCAACACACTTTGCTACAGATTAAGCCATGTTGATCTGTGGAATCTTTATCTTGTTTTCTGTTTTTGTCAGGTAAAGGAGGGCTAGTGTAGACTTGGAAAACAAAAGAAAAAAAAGAAAAAGGAAAAGAAACAAAGGCGCACTGTCATAGATGCAAAGCATAGCTGTTGTGTGACTTTGTTGTGAACATAACAAGGATACGGGATCATTAAGTTTGTGGTTGGAAGTAGACCTGGTATTGACTGCACATTGTCTAACTTTATATATTTTTTACATCATATCCTGACTGGATGCTTAACATTGACAGTGTAATTCTTCTTCTTCCCCTCCTTTTGGCTGCTAGGGGTCGCCACAGTGGCTCATTCGTTTCCATTTCTTCCTGTCCTCTGCATCTTCCTCTGTCACACCAGCCACCTGCATGTCCTCTCTCACCACATCCATAAACCTCCTCTTTGGCCTTCCTCTTTTCCTCTTCCCTGGCAGCTCCATATTCAGCATTCTTCTCCCAATATAACCAGCATCTCTCCTCCACACATGTCCAAGCCATCTCAATCTTGCCTCTCTTGCTTTGCCTCCAAACCGTCCAACCTGAGCTGTCCCTCTAATATACTCGTTACTAATCCTGTCCTTCTTCGTCACTCCCCAACGAAAATCTTCACATCTTCAACTCTGCCACCTCCAGCTCTGCCTCCTGTCTTTTCAACAGTGCCACTGTCTCCAAACCATATAACATAGCTGGTCTCACTACCATCTTGTAAACCTTCCCTTTAACTCTTGCTGGTACCCTTCTGTCCCAAATCGCTAGTCTTAGAGTAGGTGCTCTCACCCATGTTAGTGAACTGTAACAAATACCTTGGTATGTTTTTCTGTTAATATCACAGCTCATATAAAATCATATCACAGCTGGGTATACTGGTAGGCTGATGTCTATAAGCTGTGATTGCATTAGGCTACATATATCTATAACTCATACCCCCTCAACCATATAGGTGCTCAAACCACTGTGATAGTTATTCCTCGAGTGAATACTTGTAAAATACTTTACATTTCTGCTTTATTAAACTATTAGGGGAGCGCGGCAGTGATTGATAGTAGACATTGATGGGAAGAGTGTGGAAAGAGAGGAGGGATGACACATTTGTTCACATAAGGAATAAAATTGGTGACACAGTCACCGTGAAAACCCTAGTGTACTGTAATTACTTACCCATCCTTGGCTGGTAAGTAATTCTGGGTGGTGGTAATTGCTTAAGGTCTGGCCAAATGTCCAAGATGCACTCTGCAAGGAGCTTTGGGTGGCAGTCAAACGTCCATTATGCACTCTATGATGGCATAAGTAACAATTTAAAACTATTAAAACATTGTATGTATGGTTTACATTAGGCCAGCATGAATTATGGCTAATATTTCAGAATGTCAGACAACATTTAGCCACACTGCCTTACGAAAGCTAGCAAGTACAAAGACACAACTGTGCCACCCTTAACGAATCATATAGCTTTAACCGCCATGAGATTTGTTGTTTAAAAATAACAAATAAAAAAGAAAGATAATTTGTGTGATGATATGAAATGTTTTTCATCCTGTGGTAATTGTTTTGTATATATACTGTTCCAGCATGATGATTGGTTGATGTGATTGGGTGGTGAGAGGAAGTTGAGAGGCGACAGGAGAGCGTTTCAGGGCTGCCAGACTGGGTGGGTGCCTGCCCACTTGGACGTGTTTGAATCCACTCGGCAGGGGAAGAAGCCTTGGGTGAATGCATTCAATTTGGCTACTTTTCACAATATAGGGCAGTTTTTGTTTTCTGGCAAATTACACATTATAACCAAACATGTTTTCTAACAATAAATTAATACATTTCAAAAATTGTTTTGTCTTGCTTTTGTTTCTGCACTGAAACATTGACCTCCGATGATACATTTAAAAAACAAAGCTGCCAAAGCTAGGATTAATACCACCCACACCATCAGTTTTTCAACTTGGATAGCTATGTTGAAGTGAGGACCCAGGGCTTTCTTGCCGTGAGGCAGCCGCGCTAACCACTGCGCCACCTTGCCGCCCAGGCCTTGGCCCACCTCTTCAAGCAAGCCAGGGCACGGTACGCTTAACAGGGCCCAAGCATGGTACGGAGCGATCACACTAGACAAATGAACAGGACTTTGAGTGTCAAACCTGCTCGGGCCTAGCATGGATCATCTCATGTGAATACGCTGAGAAATGTCGCATCAGCAGGCTTCTCAAGTGACCAGACCATCGACACATTTTGGTTGGAGGTTGAAGACACTGGGGTAAATGAGTGTTTAACAGTTAGCCCTGGGTGCCATCAGAATGTTGGCTCTGCCAATATCCAACGCTCATGCAGAGAGAGCTTTTTCCAAAGTGACCCTGCTGAACGATGACACAAGGAACTGCATGGAGCTGAAAATCTTGTCTAGTCTAATGGATGTGTGCTCTGGCCTAAGAAGGAATGGATGGACATGAGCTACTTTCAAACTTCCCCAGCAGTTGTCGGGGAGATTTGATTCTTCCGATTTATTCGCAGCTTTTCTGGCTTGCATAGTGACTGTACATAGTTCTCAAGCTATTCTGTTGCGCAGCTGGAGCTCAGTGTTTTGTCTAGAATATTTTGGATATGTAGGCCTACACGCCCGCAGGAAACGTCAGCGCTGGATTCTGTTTAAGATTAGACCATTTTCATACTGGCCTATTGTTGCTCGTTTAATTGACCATGGGTGACAAATTGAGACGGGGGCGGGGGAAAATTTGGTCTGAATAGATTTGATTATCAATTACTCTGTACTGTTTATTAACGAATTAGGCTACATTAAAGACAAATGAAAAATGCAGAGAGAGAGAGAGAGAGAGAGAGAGAGAGAAAGAGAGATGAGCTTTTGGAAAAGATGAATGGGTTATGTTGAGCGAGCAATTTGTGCCAGTCTTGAGATATCACTTTCATTTGGCCATGATTTTCTAATGTAAAGCCCACTATTAATGTAAAACGATAATGTGTTTCATGTGTTTGTAGAGGTATTCTAAGTTTTAAGCAATGTTAGAACTGTCTTGCTCTCAAATGGTTTCTTATTGGATGAATCTTGGGTGCTTTTTTTATTGAAATGCGGGTTTTAACCTGCTGGTAGGTTTTCAGACGCGATTGGGCGGAAACCTGTCAGTCCAATCTGGCAACACTGGCTTCAGTCAGTCATTTGTTGTCAGGCAAACAAACAACAACTCATGTTGACATAATTATTTCATTCGATAAATGTGAGTTTATGTTGTTTGTGCAGACATTTTGAAACTTGGTATTTTCCGTGGATTAATTAACAGTAAGTTTTGACACATTAGAGTTATGTGTATGTTATGAAGAATACTACGCCAAGGAACATTTCGGTGGGGCTAACTAGCTTATGCAGCTAGCAGATGCACAGTCAGATGGCGCACGCCTCTGATGGAGACGCGGAAGAGATGAACTGGGTTGCTTAAAGTGCAGTACTAGTACTGAGTTTTGTGAGTACAGTGTTTTATTTTCTTTGCTCAAGTTGAGTAACGGGGCAGTTTGTTTGTTGCCACACCGCTCACAAGCAACAACCAGGCCTGCAACAGGGTTTATGTCAGTTGTGTGTTTGTGAATGTGCATGTGGGCCCACATTCTGATTTCATTAAATGTGTTGAGCGACCTAGTTAAGGGTTGATACTGAAATTTAATTGCAGTGTTTGACAATAACATTGAATAGTTATTGGTAATATTTTGTGTTGCAAGGAGAGGGCATTTAATTTAAATGTTTTGGTTTCTGGGATAGGCTCCAGCATCCTGCGACCTTTAGAGCAGGATAAGCGGTTCGGATAATGGATGGATGGTTTCTTATGGTGAGTTAGTAATATTTTTATGAGTATATTTCTAAAGGGTTAAACAATTGATGAAAGGGCATGATAAAAATGTGTACGCTCTTTTCCAACTTATCCTCAACATGAGACACTGCCTCCATAAATACAAAAAATAAACAAATAAACAGAAATAAGAATGAGGAAATAGAAAACAAGACAGAAGGTTCATACAATTAAGTATAACAAGGGTAATCAGACATAATGAAGGGATCATGGCATATTAAACACCAAGACCTACACTACCGTTCAAAAGTTTGGGATCACATTGAAATGTCCATATTTTTGAAGGAAAAGCACTGTACTTTTCAATGAAGATAACTTTAAACTAGTCTTAACTTTAAAGAAATACACTCTATACATTGCTAATGTGGTAAATGACTATTCTAGCTGCAAATGTCTGGTTTTTCGTGCAATATCTACATAGGTGTATAGAGGCCCATTTCAAGCAACTATCACTCCAGTGTTCTAATGGTACAATGTGTTTGCTCATTGGCTCAGAAGGCTAATTGATGATTAGAAAACCCTTGTGCAATCATGTTCACACATCTGAAAACAGTGTAGCTCGTTACAGAAGCTACAAAACTGACCTTCCTTTGAGCAGATTGAGTTTCTGGAGCATCACATTTGTGGGGTCAATTAAACGCTCAAAATGGCCAGAAAAAGAGAACTTTCATCTGAAACTCGACAGTCTATTCTTGTTCTTAGAAATGAAGGCTATTCCATGCGAGAAATTGCTAAGAAATTGAAGATTTCCTAAACCGGTGTGTACTACTCCCTTCAGAGGACAGCACAAACAGGCTCTAACCAGAGTAGAAAAAGAAGTGGGAGGCCGCGTTGCACAACTGAGCAAGAAGATAAGTAAATTAGAGTCTCTAGTTTGAGAAACAGACGCCTCACAGGTCCCCAACTGGCATCTTCATTAAATAGTACCCGCAAAACACCAGTGTCAACATCTACAGTGAAGAGGCGGCTGCGGGATTCTGGGCTTCAGGGCAGAGTGGCAAAGAAAAAGCCATATCTGAGACTGACCAATAAAAGAAAAAGATTAAGATGGGCAAAAGAACACAGACATTGGACAGAGGAAGACTGGAAAAAAGTGTTGTGGACGGATGAATCCAAGTTTGAGGTGTTTGGATCACAAAGAAGAACGTTTGTGAGACGCAGAACAAATGAAAAGATGCTGGAAGAATGCCTGACGCCATCTGTTAAGCATGGTGGAGGTAATGTGATGGTCTGGGGTTGCTTTGGTGCTGGTAAGGTGGGAGATTTGTACAGGGTAAAAGGGATTCTGAATAAGGAAGGCTATCACTCCATTTTGCAACGCCATGCCATACCCAGTGGACAGCGCTTGATTGGAGCCAATTTCATCCTACAACAGGACAATGACCCTAAACACACCTCCAAATTGTGCAAGAACTATTTAGAGCAGAAGCAGGCAGCTGGTATTCTATCGGTAATGGAGTGGCCAGCGCAGTCACCAGATCTGAACCCCATTGAGCTGTTGTGGGAGCAGCTTGACCGTATGGTACGCAAGAAGTGCCCATCCAACCAATCCAACTTGTGGGAGCTGCTTCTGGAAGCGTGGGGTGCAATTTCTCCAGATTACCTCAACAAATTAACAGCTAGAATGCCAAAGGTCTGCAATGCTGTAATTGCTGCAAATGGAGGATTCTTTGACGAAAGCAAAGTTTGATGTAAAAAAAATCTTATTTCAAATACAAATCATTATTTCTAACCATGTCAATGTCTTGACTCTATTTTCTATTCATTTCACAACATATGGTGGTGAATAAGTGTGACTTTTCATGGAAAACACAAAATTGTTTGGGTGATCCCAAACTTTTGAACGGTAGTGTACATGGAAATGTTCCTCGAGATCTCAGACCATGCTAGTCCGTAGAGACCACTCCAAAGGGCCTGGGCCCCGTCATCTCCAATATAGTGCGGAAAGGGGTACCAAATATGAAAGAACTTAAATGGTTTGTCCTTGAGCCCAGAAGCTTATAACTTTTAAAGGGATGAGTTCCATAACACTCCGAATCCAAAGTGAAACCATCGGGACAGTGTTGGAAATCCACTGAAGAACACATCTTGCACTAAAGAGAAGCACCTTAAGCCAGGGGTGTTGTTTCAGGAAAAGCCAAGATTTGGCAACATGACATGACGTTAACGACTAACTACACGCCTGTCCTCCGCTCCTCCTATTGCTTTGTCCTCCACGCTGAATCCAGTGGCATGTCTGAAAGGCCTATTACACATTACTACTAGGTACCAAACATGGCCACAAACACACACATGCAAAACATGCAATATTTATAGGCCACGTATCTTTATTTACTCAGGGAAGATTTGTTGAGCACAAATGAGTAATTTCAAGGTAATACATGTGAAATTATTTTCCTTTTGGGGGGAGGGGGATTTCCCCCCCCTCTTCTGAGCCATCCCGGTTGCTGCTCCACCCCCTCTGCCAATCCGGGGAGGGCTGCAGACTACCACATGCCACATGTGGAGTCGCCAGCCACGTCTTTTCAACTGACTGGGGAGTTTCGCCAGGGGGATATAGCGCATGGGAAGGTCACGCTATTTACCCCAGTCCCCCCCCCCAACAGGCGCCCCGACTAACCAGAGGAGGAGCTGGTGCAGCAACCTGGACCCATACTCACATGCAGCTTCCCACCTGTAGACACAGCCAATTGTGTCTGTAGGGATGCCCGACCAAGCTGGAGGTAACAAAGGGATTCAAACCAGCAATCCCTGTGTTGGTTGGCAACGGAATAGACCGCCACGCCACACAGACACCGTGAAATTACTTTCTTCATTTTATTTATTTATAAAAAAGAAAAACTGATTCCAAGATATGGCAGCTTCAGTGAAGAGAGGCGAAGGTTCAGTGCTGCTGACTGTATTCCAAGAATGCAGAAGATAGGTTCAAGGGCCAGTTTAAATATGCCAGTTTCTTTACACACTTTGACCCAGAAGTCATAGACAAGAGGGAATTGAAAAATACAATGGAAATACGAACCTTCAGTGGTTTTACACTTATTACAGTATTTTGAAAGTAAAGGGTTAAACTTGTTACGTTTCACCGGAGGAATTTGAAGCCTATGTATATAACCTTGAATTGCAACTCCCAAGCTTTGCTGGTAAATAAGCAACCTGAAGAGCTTGACCAAACACTGCCCCACTCATCATCCAGAATCGTCTCCAAAATCAACTTCCCAGAGAGACCTGATACGAGCTGTGCATTCTTTTTTTTTTTTTGGGCTTGACAGGGCCCTATAAATCCTGATGATAAGTTTTCTGGTATCAGGATTGTGAATAGCCTCCTCCACAGCCGAAAGAGAAAACCCATTGGGGTGCAACTAAATAGCAGAAGTGATAAAACTGCATATTTGCAACTATCTGAAAACATTATTCTGAGGAAGATTATACTTCTCTCTGAGCTGATCAAAAAATGTCACAATGCCATTCATCACCAAGTCACCCACAGTCCTTATACCCCTTCCAGACCACAAGGAAAAGGCATGGTCGCCCAAACCAGAGGAACATTCTGGGTTTAAGTGGACAGGTGTGAGGAGAGAAATGGAGCCCTTTGGTTTACTAGTTTTCTTGTTAGTCTCCAGACTTTGAGTGTCTGTAGGATAAATTACCCTTTACATTAATATGAACCCATTTCTTAGAAGCATATA
Source organism: Lampris incognitus (assembly GCF_029633865.1). Lineage (NCBI taxonomy): Eukaryota > Metazoa > Chordata > Actinopteri > Lampriformes > Lampridae > Lampris > Lampris incognitus. The sequence continues at coordinate 38,373,325 of NC_079223.1, forward strand.
CAATGTATACGTAGAGTAATAGGGGCCACTGGGGCAGCCTCCAAGGTAAGCTATGTAGATTCAGGGTCGTCTCTAAACCATTACCACAGGTAACTACAGAGGCATGCAATTTGGTAGCATTTAATATCCAGCACCGCCATACCCCCTTCCTCAAGAGGGCGTTGTAGCATACTAAGTTTCAACCTAGCCCACTTATTTCTCCAAAAAAAAAGGAAGTGAAAGAGCTGTTTATAGCCAAATGTGATCTCCTTGTGAAAAGAACTGGGATCATTTGAAAGGGGTACAACAACCGTGGAAGTATATTAATCTTAAAAAAGGTTCACTCTTCCTAGGAAAGACAGCGGCAAGGCTGTCCAGCAAGCCAGGTCTTCTCTAATCTTGTGAATTAGGGGCAGGAAATTAGCTCTGTAAAGGCCAGAGAGGGTGGGGGGTAATATATATACATGTATACCCAAGTAGAAAAAAACCTGATTGGGACCAATGAAAAAGGGTCAGAGCAAGTTGGGGACCAGGATAAATTAGGTGCTAGCCATTGGAAATAATAGGTTTCAGAGTGCAGTGATGTTGTTTTCACATCGTGTCTGAAAGACACCAGCGATTGTCCGACCAATGAGAATTTGGTCAGACGAGAGCATAACATCAACCAATCGACCGGGAAACTACAGCCCTTGTAATAACTGAGGCATGAGGGTCAGCATATAGAAGAGAAATCCATTTAATAAAGATGTCACCAAAGTTAAATTTTGAGAGGACACCCAAGAGGTAAGGCCACTCAATCTTGTTAAAGCCCTTCTCCGCGTCAAGGGAACTAACTAGAGATTTGGCCTTCAACTTTGTGCCATACTGTATGAGGTTTAGGAGTCTCCTTACATTATAGCATGAATTAAGACCTAACATAAGATCAGTCTGATCCACTGAAATTATAACTGGGAGGATACCTTCAAGCCTTCTGGCCAGTATTTTAGCAAGTAATTTTCGGTTCACATCCACCAAAGCAACTGGCATGTAGGAGGTGCACTCATCTGCAGGCTTGGGCTTTTTTAAAATTAATGAAATATTTGCATCCATCACTGTGTTGGACAGAGCCCCAATTCAAAGGAGTAGGACAACATTTTGAGCAGCGGATCGATCTGCAGGCTCTGGAGAGCTTAATAAAATTCAGGAATCAGACCATTAGGCTCCGGGGCCTTGTTATGTTATAGATCATTGATAGCCTCTACGATTTCCTCACGATTAATAGGCCTGTTCAGCAGCTCTTTCTGTGTGTCTGAGGCTTGAGGGAGATTAATAGATGAAAAGAATTTATACATCAAAGCCCCAGAATGACAATCTGACTCAGAATTGTATGAGCATTCATAGAATTCAAGGAATGAGTTATTAATACCCTTGTTGTTATAAACTCTTTTACCAGATCTGTCTTTTATAACTGGAATAGCCTGGGACTTGGCTTATTCCCGAATTCATACATCCTATGCTTAGCAAACAGAATGGATTTCTGAGCCTCTGTAGACAGGAGAGTGTTTAGAGCTGCTGTAGCGGTGTCAGTTAGAAGTCTCAGGTCCTCTGAAGGGTTGAGGTTATTAAACTCTCCCCGAAGCTTGCTTAAATGTTGTTCAAGAATCAGTTGTTTAGCCTTCTGCTTTTTTCTTTTTTTTTAGATTTGCTGAAAACTATATAGTAAAGCCATGGCTAGCAGCCTTAGCGGTTTCCCAGAGTAAACTAGGAGACACACCAGGGGTTTCATTCTCAGTGATAAAATGATTAAACTCCTGTCCGTGGTGGTGTAGCGGTCTAAGCATCGGCTTTGTGTCGATGCAGCTGCCCACTGGGGACCGGGGTTCGCGCCCCGGTCTCCTCAGATCTGACAATGGCCGGACTCGATGAAGCAGCAATAACTGGCAACACTGTCTTCAGGAGGGGGGTGGAGTCGGCTTGTGTTCGTCACATGAATGCGTCTCTGTGTGTGTTGGAAAAAGCAGTGGTTCGGCCTGTATTCGCCTCATCTCCTTCGAGACTGCCGGCCGCAGAGATGCAATTGGTGAACACATGCAGTACGGGGGTGGGCGTTTGAACTAAAATAAGGATTGATTGGCCACTAAATTGGGAGAAAAAGGGAAAAATCAGAAATAAATTCATAAAGAATAAAATGATTAAACTGCTCTGTAAGATACAGTCTAAAATTAGGATTCTTAAGAAGGTGATTCGTAAACCGCCATTGCCCCTTGGGGCGTTGTACTTTGCTGGACATGACCAAAAACACTGGAGAGTGATCGCTACTAACAATATTGTCAATCGAGCAGGAAAGCACTCTCTGGACAGCGTATTTATGTGTGAAAAAATAATCCATTCTAGAATATGAATCTTGAACCCTTGAATAAAATGTATACTGCCTGTCGGTGGGGTGAAAAGTCCTCCATATGTCAGTAAAATGTCACTGCAGCAGCCAAGTGGAGACTGACCATGCCCCAAGTTAGACTGTGCTGTTTTATAAGATCTATCCAGATGCGGGTTTAGGCAACAACGACTGAAGTCACCAGCAACCACAGAGGACTCAACAATCCACTCTGAGAACAGGGAAAATACTTAAGAGTAAAAATAAGGGGAATGAATGGGGGGGGCCTTTAAAAATGAAACAGCATTCCTGTAGATTGTCCCCTTAATCATAACATACGATGTGTCAGCTTTAACTTCCACCTCTGTCAGGGGTAAGGACTTATGACCTAGGATGGCTACCCCCTTGCTCCTAGTAGTAAAGGAGGAATAGTAGACCTGGCCCTCCAATTCTCTTTTTAATGTTGAATGCTCACAGTCATTTAGATGAGTATCTTGGATCAGCGCTATCTGTGCCTTCTCCTTTTTTAAATAGTTAAGAATTTTCTTGTAATAGGGCACTGAATCCTGTGGACATTCCAAGAACACAGTTTAATTGGTGTGTTTTCAGCCATAATTCCAATTGGTGTATGCAATAAGTCTGTCTGAATCGCCAAGTGCTCCGTAAAGACTCCAAAAACCTTCTGACAAAAACAAAAATGAGGAAAAAAAACCCCTGACAAACCCTCTCCAAACGAAGCGTCTTATATACCCCACACTGTGCATCTTAATTGGGCACTAAACCAGTACTCCACATGTCAAGTCAAGTCAATTTCATCTGTACAGCCCATTATCACAAATTGGTTGCAAACGTCTAGAAAAATACCGTAACAAAAATAGGTTATAAACAAAACAGAACCGAGATGTTCTTCCAACTCACCACGCTCAGACGTGTAGGATAATGATGACTTAAAAAGGAATAATTTTAACATAGGTCCCAAATGTCTTTGCTCCTCTTCATTGGACAGCCTAAGCGGCTGTTATATAATAGAAACTGGAAGTTGATGAAACTTTATCTAGGGTTGGGCATCGTTTGGATTTTAACGATCCTGATTCCGATTCCGGGCGGCACGGTGGCGCAGTGGTTAGCGCGGTCGCCTCACAGCAAGAAGGTCCTGGGTTTGAGCCCCAGGGTAGTCCAACCTTGGTGGGTCATCCCGGGTCGTCCTCTGTGTGGAGTTTGCATGTTCTCACCGTGTGTGTGTGGGTTTCCTCCAGGAGCTCCGGTTTCCTCCCACAGTCCAAAGACATGTAGGTGAAGTGAATTGGCCGTACTAAATTGTCCCTAGATATGAATGTGTGCGGGTGTGTGTGTGTGTCGGCCCGGTGATGGCCTGGCGGCCTGTCCAGGGTGTCTCCCCGCCTGCCGCCCAGTGACTGCTGGAATAGGCTCCAGCATCCCCGTGATCCTGAGAGCAGGATAAGCGGTTCAGATAATGGATGGATGGATGGATGGATGATTCCGATTCTGCTTTTCAATTCAGGCTCTTAACGATTCTCGACTCCGGTTCTTTGAGAGGCGGGGTCAAAACAGGTCACATGCTTATTTCACAGAAGAACATTTTATTGAAAAAAAAACCTTTATACAAGCCATTCTGTTTTAAGAATGGATCGTTCATGTGAATGTCTCATTCTTATATTTACATTTACAACAACTGTCTTCATAAATGAAGTTGAAGTAATAAAGACACTGTCACAACCTGGTCCGGACTGCCAGGTATTAAACTCCTTTAATTAGAAACAGTTCTCGTTTAGGAAAAATGAGCATATCTGCCTTCTCAGGCTGTATACGCGAGCGTTCGGTGTTAGTGTCCTGTAATGTTTATCTTGTAACGCCGCTAGGGGGCACTGCTGGATAATTAAATGTGTGTTCTACGTTAATACAGTAAGAAGAGGAGAATATAAGATGGTGGCTACGCATGTAACGTTGAACGCTTAGCGATCTCAGTAAACCTTTTCTTAACATTACCTGCTGTCGTCACTGAAATCTACTACGATACCACAAATTGGCGACGAGGATCCCCAGCGTTTTATTGCTGACTGACCGGCAAAATGTCACATTTCAGTATCTGCATACAGTTTATAGCAATTCGTTCAACGTATAAGTTATCTGCTGTCTCGCTGTTGCGAATAAGACAAACGTTATTAATTTTCACTTACCCAGTTGCGACGAGGTGCTGCTTGTTGTTTGTTCCGGGTTGGTTGAAGACGACGCCGCGGCAGGAGATGGGACACCGGCGCAACGTGTCAAACACGGTACACTGGTTCATTTGTACACCGTGTAGGCGAAGATGTTTGGCTATATTTGTTGCGCATCCTCCCTCGCACGAAATAGTTTTGCCACATGCGTTGCACTGTGCCAACCCGTCATTTTTCAACGCAAAATGACGTCATACTTCCGACCGCCGCTCGCTCTGGTCCACGATGGCGCACATTTAGCTCGCGGAGGCGGAAACTACGGAAGCTGCATGCCGCCACCATGGCAACTGAAACAAACTTTAGCGCGAGTGAAATTCATCTAGGAATCGATAGGCAGGAGCGACTATGAATTTTTTAACGATTCCTTTGGGATCGGAATTTTGGAAGCGGTCCTCGATGCCCAACCCCCATTTGTCCGTTAAGCACCGTCTGCTTGACCTGCCAAGAGTGTCGGGGCTATGGTCTCCACGTAGAACAACACCTGTAGCCCGAAAAGGAAACAGTAGACCAGTGGTTCTCAACCTTTTTGGGGTGCTGGACCCCCTGCGTATTTTTGATCTACCCTGAGGACCCCTCCACCTGATCTTGGGGGAGGGGGGTTGCAATTTGATAGAAACAGTAGAAACTGCATTTTAAATTGCATTATAGCATTTATTCACTCTTTGGGGCAAAAATAAGAGCTTTCAGTTGTAACTTAGATATAGTTAACAAAACAGAATTCGTATGCAGTAACTTTCAGATATATATGTAACAAAACAAAATATGTATTCAGTAACTTTCAGATATATGTAACAACAGCATTTTTATGCAGTAACTTTTAACAATGCAAACAGGAGCGAGATATCTTATTAAAATACAATAAATTACACTTGTGAAACAGATGTAATTAGAGAAAAAAGTCCTGTTTTATAGTTTAGGTAGATAAAGGTCTCAGTCACATTTGAGTAAAATAATCCTATTTCTATAAATGTCATAGGATCTTTTTTTTAAAGATATTTTATTTTCACTGACCTCTTGCAATTACACCACGGACCACTAGGGGTCCGCGGACCCCCGGTTGAGAAACACTGCAGTAGACCATATCTGATGTGGGCAGCCTGGAGCTTCTGCTCGATATTGTTGAATGATGCTCTCCATTTAGCAACTTCCGTTGTAAAATCCGGCAAAATGTGCAACGGCTGTTCGTGGAATGTAAGCGGACCGTTTCCACTGATCAGCTGGCGGATGCGCTGCTTTACTCTGAAATGGTGTACCTCTACAATCATAGGTCTGATGGGCATCCTGAGTCTGGCCAAGAAGCAAGGCGATGTGCCGGTCTACATCTCTGGTCCATCAGGAATATCCATACCCAGCGTCTCATCGAAAAAGTCGTTGAATGACGTGCCTCGTGGCCCTTCCAAGTTCTCCGGAATATCAAACACGCGTGGACTCTGGCATCTACTCCTTGACTCCAGGTCCTCCGTTTTTGCCATTAGCAACTGGCGGCATTCCTCCAGTGCCTCACACTTGGCCCCAAGTACAACAATCCTGTGGTCACAATGCTGAAGTGAGGTCTCAACCACAGTGAGATATGAGCCAAAAGAGTCCATAGTAGACTGTGAAGTGCCCATTGAGCAGCGGGTTTCAGCTCACAAGGTTTCAACAAGTTTGACCACCGACAGGAGCGATGGGTGCTATTCATCATCGCCACGTTTGGGTGGTGGTGAAGGGTTGGCTTTCTCGCTAACATGTCCAGGCTCCACCTGGACCGTCGTGATGAGAACTACCTTCCCCTCTCATACCAAGATGTATCTTGAGTGGTTTGAATTTTTTTTTTAAATTGAGAGCTAAAATGACGTCTGCTACTCTATTAATGAATAAATACGTAGGAGCTGGTAAAGAGGCATCTACTCACTACCCATGCCCCATGCTGCCACGTGCCTCGAATTTGTAATAATTATATATATATATATATATATATATATATATATATATACTACCGTTCAAAAGTTTGGGATCACCCAAACAATTTCGTGTTTTCCATGAAAAGTCACACTTATTCACCACCATATGTTGTGAAATGAATAGAAAATAGAGTCAAGACATTGACAAGGTTAGAAATAATGATTTGTATTTGAAATAAGATTTTTTTTACATCAAACTTTGCTTTCGTCAAAGAATCCTCCATTTGCAGCAATTACAGCATTGCAGACCTTTGGCATTCTAGCTGTTAATTTGTTGAGGTAATCTGGAGAAATTGCACCCCACGCTTCCAGAAGCAGCTCCCACAAGTTGGATTGGTTGGATGGGCACTTCTTTGAGCAGATTGAGTTTCTGGAGCATCACATTTGTGGGGTCAATTAAACGCTCAAAATGGGCAGAAAAAGAGAACTTTCATCTGAAACTCGACAGTCTATTCTTGTTCTTAGAAATGAAGGCTATTCCATGCGAGAAATTGCTAAGAAATTGAAGATTTCCTACACCGGTGTGTACTACTCCCTTCAGAGGACAGCACAAACAGGCTCTAACAGGTACTATTTAATGAAGATGCCAGTTGGGGACCTGTGAGGCGTCTGTTTCTCAAACTAGAGACTCTAATGTACTTATCTTCTTGCTCAGTTGTGCAACGCGGCCTCCCACTTCTTTTTCTACTCTGGTTAGAGCCTGTTTGTGCTGTCCTCTGAAGGGAGTAGTACACACCGGTGTAGGAAATCTTCAATTTCTTAGCAATTTCTCGCATGGAATAGCCTTCATTTCTAAGAACAAGAATAGACTGTCGAGTTTCAGATGAAAGTTCTCTTTTTCTGGCCATTTTGAGCGTTTAATTGACCCCACAAATGTGATGCTCCAGAAACTCAATCTGCTCAAAGAAGTGCCCATCCAACCAATCCAACTTGTGGGAGCTGCTTCTGGAAGCGTGGGGTGCAATTTCTCCAGATTACCTCAACAAATTAACAGCTAGAATGCCAAAGGTCTGCAATGCTGTAATTGCTGCAAATGGAGGATTCTTTGACGAAAGCAAAGTTTGATGTAAAAAAAATCTTATTTCAAATACAAATCATTATTTCTAACCTTGTCAATGTCTTGACTCTATTTTCTATTCATTTCACAACATATGGTGGTGAATAAGTGTGACTTTTCATGGAAAACACAAAATTGTTTGGGTGATCCCAAACTTTTGAACGGTAGTGTATATATATATATATATATATATATATATATATATATATATATATATATATATTGGTGTTGTTGACAAAACAAAAATACTTAAAACAGACATGTTTTAATTAAAACATCATCTCCTATAAAGCGGTGCTGGGTTGGTTATTTAAAATTAGAGTGACAAGTATTCATTGTAATATTCAAACCCATAGTCCCACTCCTATTGTCCATCTCTACTTTACCCCAGTAACTGACGCTGAATAGAGGGGCTGGGCGCTATAGCCTACATTAAAACTCACTCCAGAGGGACTTCTATCTTGCAGCAGTCATAGGTGGCTTTCTACCACTTTGTGATGAATAGGCCTACATGGTGTTTTGAAATACAGTACTGGCAATACCTGATAGGAGAGAGACTGATGGTTGCCTGGAAACTGCCAATTTGAATTCTCTGACTTTTGGGGCTTTAAACTAAATCAAACACCTCCCTTAAAACGTAGTTGTTTGTCATTATATAGATGCTTATGCACCAGTTCAACAGAGCTAGTTAGCTCGTCTGAATCATGTTTCTTAGTGAACCAACAACCCAGAAAGGCAAACTGCCACATCAGACACACATTTATCAAAAGACTGTTTTGTTTGAGCAGGTTAAACGTGATAGAGCACCTCTACATCTCTGCCGATGGTGTTTCTGTGAAATCCTAAATCTCATAAAACTGCATGGGCAATACCAAGTGACAGGATATGAGGGACAGGCTGAGAGAAAAGTGGTGGAGGTGCAGAAAAAAATGTTTTGCCAGTTTTCTTAATTATGATGTTAATTAAAAAAACAAAACAAAAAAACCCCCAAAATCTTTCATGTTGTACCACATCATATATTTTTAGATGCACTCACTTGCAAACATTTTTGGAAGGGTCTCTCACACACACACACACACACACACACACACACACGCATCTACTACACAAATGGTACAGCTAAACGTTAGACTAAATGTCAGTTTGTGAGTGAGTTAGAAGTCAAGATTCATGAGATGCTTTGCATCTAAAACTATCAAATTAGGTTTCTGCCCTTGGAGTTACCTGAATGTGTCAGTTTAAAACAATACTGGCAGCCCTGTCATAATGCTTTTTGATGAAGATACAACAGTCAGCCGTAGGCATGTACACGTTTATTGGAAACACTCTATACAAGAGTGCGGCACGACCGTTGCAGGATAACACAACACACCTTCACTGAGAACACAACACACACACACACGCACGCACGCACGCACACACACACGCACACACACACACACACATTTCCTTCTCTGCAGCTCTTTCTGATTGAACAGTTCTATGTCCATTTACTTTTTGCAGGGAACTTGGGATATATTTTGTTTTTCAAACATCTGCTGCTGCATAATATAAGATTGTTCAATTGCATATGATGAGGAACATTTAATAAGGTCTACTTTCTGACCACTCCGTACACAGCATTTGTTTTATACAGATATTTTCAGATTGCATCACAGGATGTGTTGGACCCAGTGAAGTGGCTTGCATTTGTGACCCATAATTCCATCACAGCTACCAATGCAGGTTCCATCACAATCAGGTCCTTTGTTGTCATCATGGACAATTTTCACATTACTGCAGTCCTTTGTTGTACATAAAATATATATAAACAGCAAAACACAATTCAAAGAGTTCTCAAGGCCAGACATGCTTACCCATAGAAAACAGTCTTTTCTCACAAATGGTACTGGCATGCCATGGTCAATTAAGCATCTAGTTTTGTATTCTTTTTAACTCCAAAGACATCTATTCATTATGTGTGTATTCATGTATCTTTTTTTATTGTCTTTAATCATAGGATTGGTTAAATGACACTAAAAGCATACTTCCAAGAGTAAAAAGCCTTGTTCACCCTTGAACATCTGCTTTGGAAAAACTGATATATGCAACAATAATGTTATATAAGTTTTTACACTTGTGTTACATCTATTTTTGCTGTAGAAAATGACTTTCATTTCAAAATAAAAAAATCCACCGTTGGAAAAAAGTGATACCTATTCCTACAAAATGATTGATAGCACCAAATTAAAACAAGGTGTGGTACATGTTGAGAGATAGTGGCTAATGTGAGTCCTTACTGTACATGACGCGATGAGGCAACACTTTAAGACACTAAATTGTACATTATTTATGGAGAAATATATCCAATGAATGATGTTTTTTTTCCCCCGCCCCAGTAGAAAGAACTTCTAGCTCTTTATGGATGAAAACTTAAAACTTACTATACTAACTCGAGAAAATAAATGGCAAACCAGAAAATGGTAAATGTCTGGTGGCTCAGTCCAGCAACATGTAGGTTTGTGGAACATAATGTGTGACAGGCAAGAATGATCTCACCTAATATCTTCCATTTCACGTTCCAGATGGTAACATGATTTCCGGGGATCTTGTCAAAAGATGTAAGTCTCATAACACGTAGCTTTCAGGTGAAGCTCTCGGCAGTATATATCGGAGAATCACTGCAGACCTGTATGTGTCCAGAGTCGGGCACTTATTCAGTCGTATTCCACTGAAGATGTCCGCGAGCCTTTCTCGTCAAGAATTAGGCTTTGCACCTTTATGGCATGACCTTACCATACACGCCTGGCAAAGGCATGCTTAAACATACACACACACACATACACACACACACACACACCCGTAAGCATGCACGCACACACACACACACACACACACACACACACACGCACACACTTAAAAAGCTGCCAATGAGTAGAACTGATTGTGATAAAAGGCTTAATTATTGACTCGTTTGAATATTTTATATTTGAAAAAAATAAAAAAAAATAAAACAGGTCTTTCGTCAATCTTCATAAAAGCTAGCAGCCTAGTTGTGTCCATAGCGTACACATGGGTCTTCTGTGCACTTGACATTTCTCTTGATACTTGTATGCATTACAAGGTCATTATGAAGTCCGTTGACTGTGGAGATGGCCAAATACTTCAAATCAGGCATGGCAGAAATCATAGCTGTATAACAACAACACAAAATATGTATTTTAGATTTGTTTTACCGATTCAAAAACTGCATTGTTTAGAGTGTGCAACCTGCTAGTTTGTCATTTCCAATTTAACTATTTCGTCTAGTCTTTGTCTTGTTGTCACAGCTACTTATGTCAGGGAGCAAGGTGAGGTTGCATATCCCACTTAATGTCACAGCAACGTGAGAATAAAAAAAAATACCAAGAAGGAAAAAAAAATTAAAATCAAAGTGAGACTAAAAAGAGGCTACGGACCGCTTGGTTTGGTGTAAAGCCCACTGAGACAAATTTCTAATTTGTGATGTTGGGCTATACAAATAAAATTGATTTGACTTGACTTGACTTGGCTGTTGGTAAGGAAGCTATCATCATATCATATGTCATCTTCCAAAATGTGAATGGAATGGACCACAAACACTTTCAATTGCTGGGCAGCTAGCCACAAATCTTTGAGACACGCTGCTTCTAAACTGTCACCTGAAAATTAAGACTCTAAACAAGAAATATGGAGACACACACCTCTGAATATTTTTTTCAAAAGTTTGATCTTGGTTCTCACCTATTGCCTCTTAAATATCAGATTTTGATTAATTTTTGTGGGGTTACAGTGGGCTGAAAGGTATTTGCAATGCTTGTACTGTCTGCAGGTCACCTCATATGGCCTTCATGTTCTTACACGAAGCGCACGCAAACCTCCAATAATGAGGATTAATGCAGGATCAGATTGGAGTTCATGCCTGCCCAGATATATTTCCACCACGTCAACCCCGCATCCCTGTTTTTGATTAGATTGAATAAGGTGCAATTTGGGTCAAAATCCATGTACAGCGCCTGGGCACACGTTAAATACGGGGCTTGTAAGAAATTATGTTTTTGACAACAGAGAGAGAGAGAGAGAGAGAGAGAGAGAGAGAGAGAGAGAGAGAGAGAGAGAGAGAGAGAGAGAGAGAGAGAGAGAGAGAGAGAGAGAGAGAGAGAGAGAGAGAGAGAGAGAGAGAGAGAGAGAGCGAGCGAGCTTACACCAAGCAATCACCCAGGTTTGCAAAGACATCATTGTCAGCCAACTGCTGTCTAAATTCAGGGGTTACCCAGGTTCTACGCTGGTCTCTGAGACAAAATCCAGGGCTAAAAAAAACCCCATGGGTGTGTAAGAACAAATTTGTACCTACGAACAATTGATGAATGAGGCCCATTGTCCTTATCATCATAGCACTTCTGTCATCGATTGGACAGATTCTAAATTCATCATCATGTTTTGATTTATAAACTCTGATCTTTAAAAATCACTAAAGGGGAGACTGCAGTACCTTAATCCCTGGCTCCAGTCAATACAACTCATGACTGAAGAAGAAGAAGAAGAAGAAGAGAAAAAAAAGTGTATGTCAAGCGTCTTGTGAAACATATAAACTGTTAATACTGTGAAATCAACTTAAAGTTGACATGTTTAATTGCTATGTATTATGGTTTTATTGCTGTGACATTGATGGGATTTTGTGGCATATCTTGCCAAACTCCTTAACCCTCCCCCAAATTAACTAGATTGCAGTGTTGAAACACCAGATAACCCCATTTCACCACTAAGAAGACGTGAAACATTCCAACAAAAGCTGGCAGGAATTTCGTATTCATCAAATCCTCCCTTACTAACAGCCACCACGAGTCCTCTTAAATAACTCTTTCCTCAGGTTTTCAGTGTTTTTAGCCTCTTTCGCAGCAGTGGTGTCCCATATTTTTAGTCTCCTCTCATATATCAAATCTAAATATAGACTGGCAAGGCTGCTGATTCAGAAAGGGTTTAACAAATAAGGGAAAAGGATGTAGGCGGTGGAGCAAGGAACCGTAAAAAGCTTGGCTAGGTGAAGTACCGTCCACTGGAATGTATACAAGTTTTCGTCAGACAGTCGCTGGGGATGAGCAGGAGGGCTGGGTGGCAAAGGGGGTCTGGGTGGGGACTAGTCATACGGGCCCCTCCGTCAGCCCCTCCAGGGGTAGGGTGGTGGCGTTGTCAGTGGGCTGGGGGTCATCTTGGGCATGAGAGGGGATGTGGGTGGCAGCCGCCAGGCTGGCATAAGGCAGGTGGCAGTCCATGTGCAAAAATGGTGGGTAGTGTTGCCGGTAGCAGATGTAGGCAAAGACCAACCCAATCACTCCTCCAACAAAGGCGTCTGTGAAGTTAAAAATAAACAGTCAGAAGTTAAAAATAAAGTTTTTTTTATTAATTTTTATTTGTAATTGATTTTTTTTCCTTTTCACCCTTGTCTGTGTTTATGTGAATGAGGTCATTGTATATCTGTCACATATTTATCTGTACTTGATGTCATTTTGGAGGATGTTGGGGGGGCATGTTAGGGAGCAGGGGAGGGATGGGAATTATACTGGATTTATTTCATGATTGATTCTGTGATTTGTAAAATGCAAAATCCAACAAATATAAGTTTAAAAAAATTAAACAGTCACATCTGAGGATTTGTCCATAGCTGGTTTTAAATGTTGTGTTCTGTGGAAGTGGCAAAATGAAATTCGGCTCTTAGAATGAGCACAATTTTACACTCTGAGAGTTATTCCAGTTGACATTTGTTTGTTATCTGGCTAGTTGTGAGGATGATAAAATCAAATTGAAAAGGAAGATTATGCCTCTGTCTTGGGGCATGTTCAATAACCCAGGTAAGGAAATCAAAGAAGGTTGCATCAGGTCATCTGGATACAACGTTTATTGACAGATACTTTTCTTCACTCATCTAAGTGACCTCTTCAGTCTAAACTGACTGCAAGTATCCCCCCACCCCTTATAAACAATACAGTACAATACAGTTGTATAATGACCGAAACCAACGACCAGTTTCATATGCAAATGTCAGTGTGACCATTAACTAGAGTTGTCTGTGAATGTTCTCATTCATCCAGGTCATGGTTATCCAAAGGAATTGAATCGAGTGCAACTGGACTTGGTATATTTCCGTGAAGACGTTTCGCCTCTCATCCAAGAGGCTTCATCAGTTTGTGCCTTTCTGACTAGACCAAGCTAGCCTGACTGGCTGGTGATGAAACTCAGATATTTATCCTCTTTGCTCTGACAACAACTCCAAAGAGGATAAATATCTGAGTTTAATCACCAGCCAGTCAGACTAGCTTGGTCTAGTCAGAAAGGCACGAACTGATGAAGCCTCTTGGATGAGAGGCGAAACGTCTTCATGGATATATACCAAGTCCAGTTGCACTTGATTCAATTCCTTTGGATTAACTAGAGTTTTAATGGCCACGTGTACTGTTCACAGAGGATAAGGGATTGTTGCAATCACAGCATTGTAAGATGGTGACAGATGTATAACAACCGAAACCAACGGTCAGTTTCATGTGCAAATATGGGTGTGACCATTAACTAGAGTTTCGATGGGATGGTCGTGTGTACTATTCACAGAGGATTTTGGAATGTTTGTAATCACAGCATTGTAAGATGGTGACAGATGTACTCTTAGCCCCCCCCCCTTCTCAGTCTCAGCGGCTTTCAAACCCTAAAACACGCTGCACCAGAAGTTGGTCCACCCCAAGGATCAGATCCCCCGGCACAAACAGAGCAATATAGTGTACGCTGTTAAATGCCGGGAGGATTGCCGTGACTTAATATACATTGGGGAAACTAAACAGATGCTGGCCAAAAGAATGGCACAACACACGACAGCTAACACGTCAGGCCAGGACTCCACAGTCTATACCCATCTATAGACCAGTAGCCACTCTTTCAAGGATGAGGATGTGCACATCCTTGGTAGGGAGGAACGCCGTTTTGAATGGGGAGTCAAAGAGGCCATCTATGTGAAGAGGGAATGACCATCCCTGAACAGAGGGGGGTGGGGCCAAGAGTACATCCGTCAGCATCTTACAATGCTGTGATAGCAAACATTCCCAAATCCTCTGTGAATAGTACACATGGCCATTGAAACTCTAGTTAATGGTCACACCCATATTTGCATATTAAATTGGTCATTGGTTTCGGTCGTTAGGCAACTGTATTGTACAGTATTGTTTATAAGGGGTGGGGGTACCTGCAGTCAGTTTAGACTGAAGAGGTCACTAAGTTGATTGACGAAACGTATCTGTCAATAAACGTTGTATCCAGATGAACTGATTCAACCCTCTTCGAAGATTATGCCTCTATTCTGCTGAGTGCTCAGCTATCACCTCTAATTCAATTTGCATTTGGAAAGGCTCGCTCCCTCTCTTTTTTTTTGTTCTTATCTAGTGTAAAGCGTCCTTGGGTTCCTTGAAAGGCGCTATAAAAATAAGTTGTTGTTGTATGTCTCCAAAGGCTTTCTCTTTCTTTATGTCACCAACGCTGACATCTTGGACTGTAACTGACCATCTTTAGGCTATAATAATCATAATGTCAAACTGCCAGATATGGTTACAAATACGTACATCAAAAAGTATCTTGTTACAAATACTTGCTCATCAAATGTATCAAAATAAAATACAATACTGGTATGAGAAAATGTATTTGATCAAAATACAAGTAATTTGGAATTTGAAAATACAAAAAATACGTTCTATACAAACTGATATCACATTTTAGGCATTTAATAGCCTCAATATGGGTCTGACCTTAACCCCCCCCCCCACACACACACACATTGAAAAGATGAGCTCTGCTAATTTTCCCACATCATACATTTGAAGTAAGATATCTTGGAGATGGGAGGCTGCGAATTCAGGGGTACATACTGGGTGGTTTCTGTCAGTCAAAGCGGCCATTGACTGACTGAGTGAACAGCCAATTGAAATGCAACTGGGGTAACTGAACAGATAGGCCACTTGATGTACTAGGTCTTTCAAAAGACAATAAGACTGGGCATTTAGCAGATGCCTTCTTTAAGAGCAATAAATGTAAGGGCAGTGGAGTAAGTACATTTCTGAGAGCTCTAACTTTATTTGTTTGATATCTTATTTACTGTATTTGTTGTTAGGGTTAATACTCCTGTCTGTGTCCCTGAGCAAGGCAGTGTGAAGAAGACCTGGAGTTGGTCCCCATGTGCTGCAGCTGCCCACTGCTCCTACACAATAGGATGGGTTAAATGAAGAGAGCATATTCATTGTAAGAATACAATGACAAAATAAAGTAGCTTTATTTATTTCTTCTTCTTTACAAGCAATCAATTGAAAGAGTGCAACTGACACAACGGTACCATTACAGCAGAGTGTGATACAGGACAAAATAGCAGAAGAGAAAGAAAAGCACCCCCTTTACCCCCCAATGCCAACTGCCAACACTGCAGTCCTTGCATTTCCATTTGTTGTTTTTCAGCACAACTAATATCTAACAATTTTCTTTTTTTTTTTACATTTCAGTTTTCATTGTTTTTCAGCACAACTAATTTCTCCATCAGTTCATCTGTTAATCGCCTTCTGTGAGGGTGGTAAACCATGCCTGCAAAGATGCTCAACTGGTGTTGATGATGGCAAAGTGGCATTGAATCTCACAAAGAGTAGCTTGATCAGTGGATAAGAATCCAGCGAAGAAAGGTCCTTTCTGGGGTCCTCCAGAAAGTTAAGGGTCTCCAACTCTGCTTTGTTGGGGCTGGGCAACATCTCTCTGCCCAACTGGCTCTCAGTTCCTGTTGTTGGGATTGGAAACAGTAGAGGCAAACAAGGTTGCTATGAATTTGAATTCAAAGATTTTTGATATCACAAAAATATTTAAAACTGTGACATGAAACTAGCTACTTATTTTTTTAATTGAGGTAGTATATTCAATTTTGATGATTAATTCATGAAACTGCAGTTTAACTTTAAGACACTTAAGTGAGAGTAGTGTACTTATACCGTGGTCAGAGATGATGAAGAAGCTGTCTTCATTCTCTTCAGCAGTAATGAGGCAGTCTAACTTTCTGACAAGGCCAAGCGCTTCAGCTGAGTGCAGAAACAGGTGATATATCTATCCTCTTCTTCTCTGCAGCTAGTTTGGGAGGCAACCACCTCATCTTGAAAAACGGGTGGGTTGCTGTAACCAGGATGGCTTCACTGACACCAGTCTTCAGCTGTAAGAGGCTACTGAACCTTTTCTCAAAGCCAGCTATGGTGGCTTGTACGATATGTGAATACCACTGCAGGTTTGAAGCAGGCAGGTCATGTAGTTTAGCCTGAAGAACAAAGAGTGGGTATGAGCTCACCATAGTAGCATGAGGTTTGACCTTGAAGGTGGCGATCAATTGCAATGGGCTTGAGGACTTGGCAGTATTCCTCAAGGAAATCAAGCTATACCTCTTTTGTATGGTGGGAGTTACAAGGCAGGCGGGATCTCAGGAAGCTTCTCTCGAAGAAATGTCAGCTGACTCAAACAGTCAATTCCACCTACAAACGCAGGGTGTCTTCAGTTGCTGGTTTGTCAAGTCCTTTGAGTATTTCTGCATATTTTGGTCTGCTAGAAACATTCCATAGGGCTGAACACTTTACCATGGATGAATGATTCAGCCTGGAGAGAGTTGAATTGTCTTGGCGTCTGGATAGCGTAGTGGTCCATTCCATTGCCTACCAACACAGGGATCGCCAGTTCGAATCCCCGTGTTACCTCTGGCTTGGTCGGGCATCCCTACTGATACAATTGGCCGTGTCTGTGGTTGGGAAGCCGGATGTGGGTATGTGTCCTGGTCACTACACTAGCGCCTCCTCCGGTCGGTCGGGAGGATAACAGAGGATAACAGAATTATAATGGACATAAAATGTATGAAGAATATGATACGCAGGATGCCAAGCAGTGTCCAGATGCCATCGGAACAGTCCAGCACCCAAGCCACGTGACCAGCATCATCATGTTAAAAATATATATATAGATATAGATTTATAAAAATAAAATGTGATGAGGGGAATGGCAGGCAGCATCCAAGTGGTGACCACCATCACAACAGAGACCTGGGAGGAGAACTGACTGTATATGCACACAAGGGAGACTCACATGACACCATTCACACACAGAAAAAGAGAAAGGAGAAGACATCATTCAGAGAGAGAGAAAAAAACATGTGAGAGAAGAGAACAGTTTTCAACAGTAATTAGTCATAATCAGTTAAGTCATCAACTAGTCATAATCTATACTCTATAATCTCGTCAGCAGAACAATGCTTGGTAAATTCATTGAGACAGAAAACCAACCCGCCATGCAGTACAGGTTGTGAAGCACTCAACTTAAAGGCAACTAATTGTAAGCTAAGGCAAAAAGATGAGTTTTAAGTTTGGATTTATAGGACTCAACAGACTCTGATCGTCTGATGGCAGCAAGCAGGTTATTCCACAAGAACGGAGCAAGATAGAAAAAGGCCCTGCCACCAGCTGACTTCTTTTTAACTTTGAGTACACACAGGAGCCCTGTATTTTGAGAGCAAAGAGCTCAAGATGGAATGTACGGTTTAAAGAGATCAGACAGGTAAGATGGGGCCAGCCCATTTAGGATTTTATAAGTCAGCAGAAGCAGCTTGCATTCTGATCTAACATGGATAGGAATCCAATGAAGGGAGGCAAGAATTGGTGTAATATGGTCAAATTTCCTAGATTTAGTTAGGATTCTAGCAGCAGCATTCTGAACCATCTGAAGACTTTTAGTACTAGAATGTGGCAGACCTGAAAACAGAACATTACAATAATCAAGTCTGGATGAAACAAATGCATGTATTCGAGTCTCTACGTCAGCCATGGAGAGAAAAGACCAAATTTTAGCTATGTTACGTGAGTGGAAAAAGGCAGTCTTGGTGATTTCTTTAATGTGCTTATCAAAGGAAAGGCTGGGATCAAACGTAACACCAAGATTTTTGTCTGCCACACTTTGTGAAACCACAGAGTTGTCGATCGTTATCATTACTTGATCAAATTGGTGTCTGTGTCTAGCAGGCCAATGACCAGCATCTCGGTTTTATCCGAATTTAAAAGCAGAAAGTTAAGTGACATCCAGTTTTTCACAGTAGCCAAGCAGGCCTCTAAGTTAGTCATTTGAGTATGATCATCAGCCCTTATAGGCACATACAGCTGAGTATCAACAGCATAGACAAGGAAATTTATTCCATAACTGTGTAAAATTTGGCCAAGAGGTGTAATGTAAAGAGAGAAAAGTCGAGGGCCAAGAACTGAGCCCTGAGGCACACCATATTTAACGTCAGAAAATGTTGATATAATATTACTATAGCAGACACAATGTGTTCTTCCAGATAAGTAGGACTTAAGCCAAGAGAGAGCTAAGCCAGAGACACCAAAATTATAATTTAATCTATCTAATAGTATATAGTGATTAATGGTGTCAAATGTTGCACTGAGGTCCAATAGTAGAAGCACAGAAGTGGAATCAGAGTCCATAGCTAGTAGTAAAAGATCGTTCACCACTCTGGTCAGAGCAGTTTCAGTGGAGTGACAGGGCCTGAAAGCCAACTGAAAATGTTCATATAGATGGTTTTCTTTTATATGGGTGGAAGGTTGTTGATACACAACTCTCTAGTACTTTAGAAAAGAATGGAAGATTAGAGACTGGTCGATAGTTATTAAGACCCTGAATCGAGGTGCGGTTTTTTTAAGTAGAGGTTTAACCACAGCTGTCTTAAAACTGCTGGGAACAATGCCAGCAGGAAGTGATAAATTAACAATGTCTAGCATTGTAGGTCCAAGAAAAGGCCAGTGGTCTTTAAAAAGTTTTGCTGGTAAGGGGTAAAGTAGGCAAGCAGTTGGTTTAGAAGCTGACACAAGCTTAGCCAAAGTATCAAGAGAGATAGTCTCAAAAGCTGTAATAACTGGGACTGTCAGTAACTCATTGTATAGATATGAATTTGGTAAGACAGGATTTGCAGGAGTAGCTGGAGTTGAAGAACTAATTTTATTTAATATCTCATCAACCTTATTGCAGAAAAAAATCTAGAAATTCATGAGCTGTGAATGGTGAGCAGTTAATAGATGGCTGCTTTTTAGTAAGTTTAGATACAGTGTCAAAGAGAAATCTGGGGTTATGTTTATTAATATTGGTTAAGTGAGAGAGATACGCTGTTTTTGCTGCGTATCTCTCTCACTTAAGGGACAGAGCCATCTCTACTTTTTGAGGAGGCTGAGGTCCTTCAAAATCTGCCAGATAATACTCAGGATGTGGTATGAGTCTGTGGTGGCCAGTGCTCTCTTGTTTGTTGGTGTGTGTTGGGGCAGCAGATTGAGGATAGCGGATGCAAACAGGCTCAATAAACTGATCCGCAAGGCCTGTGACATTGTGGGGGTGGAACTGGATTCTCTGGGGGCGGTTTCTGAGAGGAGGATGCTGTTGAAATTACGTGCCATCATGGACAATGTCTCCAACCCACTCTATGACATGCTGGTTGGGCACAGGAGTACTTTTAGTAATAGACTCATTCTGCCGAAAAGCACCACAGAGCGCCACAGGAGGTCATTCCTGTCTGTGACTATCAAACTTTACAACTCCTCCCTCAAAGTGTCAGACACTCGGAGTTAATGATCATTGGACTGGCCCTTCAACTTGTTTTACCCTGTCGGGTTTTGTTTGTGCCGTTTGTTTTGTGCTGCGATAGTGCAGTATAGATAGGGTGTTATGTGCACCATGCTTGTTGATATATTTTGCTCTTATTTCAATTTCCTATCTTTTATTCTTGTTTGTTTCTGTTTTTCTAGTTTCTATTTGCTTGTTATCTTGTATCTTGTTAGTTTTTTCTTACTAGAGCTCGAGTGTCTGTAACAGAACCCAATTTCCTCTCAGGGATGAATAAAGTATTCTGATTCTGATTGGCAGAGGGGATGGAGCAGAGATCGGGACGACTCTGAAAATAGGGTAATTGGCCAAGTACAATCGGGGAGAAAAAGAGGAGAAAAAAAAGCCAAAAAAAAAGAGAATTGTCTTTAATTGCCCTTTTGGCATCAGTGGCTGAAACCAAACTGTGTTAGTGGAGGTGAGGTGGAAGAATAATAACACACTCTAAAACTTCTTCTCCATCTGGATCTATTATTACAAATGAAAGATCGTGTTCCTGCTCATCTGTCTCATCCTGTTCCTCTGAAATGACTGTGATATTGAACTCTCGAAATGCTTTTGAGAAGTTTGATGCATTGTCAGTTACAGTAGCCACAATAGTATCAGTTGTGAGTCCACATTCTGAATAATTTCCGCCATTAGTTCTGCAATGCGACTGTAGGTATGTGGACTGGGAAAATGTCTGCAAACAGGAGCAGCCGATTCACGTTCTAGCGTGTTTTTATCCAATGTACAGTGACTCCCATATAACTTGTTTTTTTTTAGTTAACTAGATATTTATAGTGGTGCAAACATGTATGCACACAAGCCTGTCCTTCAAATTTGCTGTTTTATTATTAAAGTCTTCATCGATTCTTCCCCCAAGTGTCCTACTGGACATAACTTAGCACCTTGGCAAAGTCCCTGTTCCAAGTCTATAAATGTTTTATGTTCAACAGTGGCCAAAGGGTACATGCCTTTAGTGACAAAGGATGTGACAAGAGTGTCAATTTTATTTTGTGTCAGTGGATCACGTTCAAAGAGAGTAGTTTGTATGACGTCCTGGTTTTTTGCTTTTCCCACTGGCAAATTCCTTTTTGTGGTCTTCAAATTCTTTTATTTTGTCAGGGTGCCAGTCGGTTTTAAAATTTGATGTTGCTGCAAGAGAGTCACATATTATGACTTTTTTGTTAATGCACAGCTGACACTCAGCCTCTATCTTTCCGTTTGGGATCTGCTTCACTACCAGAATTAGAATCAGAATACTTTATTCATCCCCAAGGGGAAATTGGGTATTTGGAAGTATTTCCCATCCAGCATAGCACATCTGAGCATTGGTGTGGCTTCTTCTTCTGCAGATTATGGGCCAGCTTGGCCAGGCTCTGATGGTCCATTGCCACTCATCTGCTGAGATGACTGATTTCTACCTAAAGAAAAATGTATAATGATGCCATTAAATTGATTAGGCCTACTAGCTGCAACTTAAAACCAGCAGCGTTTAAAAAATATTAACAACTCACATAATAGACACTAAAATGCAATCATTTATGTGTTACTTAAGCATTATCCCGTAATTGAGTCAATTCACTTTGAATTGTATTAACTCTATAATCCATATTGTAAAACATTTTGTACAAAACAATGAACAACATTTAGCTTTAGAGGAAAGATTTTTGATTGATACATGACTTGTTTTCTTAATATCTATGTTGAGTTTTTTTACCTAAACATTAACCTGACCATCCCCTTGGCATAGCAAACACTGTAAAATGTTATCCTCACCTCAAGCTATTTCCCTGAGAACTACTAAGAATGGCCACTATAAAACGCCTAAATGTAATTATGCTAGAAATTAAATTTGTCCCGAGTTACAGAAGTTGCTAACAATGAATTAATCTCACTAATGAGGCTTCCCATATGATGACTAACAACGAGATGCCACTGTTCCAGGCTCCCTGAGCATGTCTGTGATGTTAGCTGGTATGCTAACGTTACTAGCTAGTAAGTATATTTGCAAGTTCAAGAGCATGTGTTTGCTAATTGCTCTTTTCTTCTGTTGTATTTTAGAGTCATTCAGAAAGCTTGCCTTAGCATGCAATATCTGATCATATTTTCATTACATACCTTTATTTTAAGGGACATTTTCACCAAACACCAAAGCAGCTTCTTTCCTCAAGCGGTCACAAGGAACACAAATGAAATACGGTAGTTCAACAACGAGGGCATTGGTGGGCCCGACAGGACGTGTCACGAGACTCACTTGCATTTAGCCTAAGACTGATTAGGCGAATTGTTTGTTATACAGTTATTTTCTACAGTTTAAACCTGGGGATAAAAATGTGTCTTATTTGAGAATAAAGTGACATTAATAATGTATTTTATGTATTTCAAATACACAAATACAAGCTCTTATTTTGTTACAAATTACATCTTTTTTTCTGTCCAACAAAATACAAAATACTCAAAAAGTAATTAAATACATATTTTAAATACATTTAATTGAAATACTTCCCATCTCTGCACACTGCCTATAGTGTGGCTATGCTTCTGCATATCAAAATGATATTGCCAGTTGACATAGAGCTTACCACAACACAAAAACCACATAATACTAAAATATGTTCTCTTTTTGGGTAAATAAAAACACAACATAGCTTTGATTTCTACCATTCAGAAACCAATGCATGCTATTTCTCTGAAATTTTATTGACTACTGTCAACGGAATTTAACAGACTGTGACTTGATAAAATATACTAGTACAGTGGCCTCATCCAGGTGGCGATTGGAAGCCCAGCATTTCCCCCTGAGGACAGATAGTCCTTCAAAGTGCTGAGGGAGTGCGAGTATACCATTTTCAGTCAGGAATGGCTCAGTGGCCAGGCTAATGGGGGTTCCCAGCTTGTATTTACCCTGAGAGAAGATTGAGAATCCTCAAGTTTAATGGACCCCACCAGTACTGCTTACTTACAGTCTATTCACAGCTGGGAAGAAGGAGGAGAGGGGTTGACTCATGGGGAAAGTACAGGAATAGAACACCTCTGCACCAAAACTAAGGAGGACTCAAGGGAGGTACTTTTCTTGTTAGAAACTTTACATGGCTGGGATTTTAATGTAAATGGGGCGCTGATAGAGGAGTTTCCTAGTTGCCCTGTCTTCCATGCACACATCAGATCAGTACATGAGACGATTATCATCAAATTGCTACAGCCTTCTCTTTCTCAACTCCCTATCTGCTTCTGCCCCTCCCACCACCCCTTCCTCCATCAAAGACCGTTTTAAACTTTTTTTTTCTGAAGCGATAGGAGAAAAAGACAGTCGCAATTATTTTCTACCTCCCAGGGTGACATCTCCTGTGCTACCTTTTAGTCATGCAGGAAATCAAACCCACTCATCATCATCCTCTTGCTCACAGAAACAACCTTATTTAGCAGCAGTCTGGGCTGACACCCCAGGGATTGGGCAGGTAAGCAAGCAGTCTGTCATTTGACATTTACATTTTCTGGCCTTCGCCTCTTTCTGGAGGCTGTCTTAATTGCTTTACAAATTTGTATGCTTACAACTGAGCAGTTTTGCTGTTTGTCATGTGCATGACAGTGTTTTGTTTAGGCATTAAAAGTTTAGGACCGCTGGGAGTGTGTATTGAGCCAGACTTGGACACAGTACCCAATCCTCCATAAATTGAGATCAACAGATTTAAGAGTCTTTTTAACCTTTTGACAGTTGAGTTGGTTTGATTTTTTTCCCCCAGGAGCTCTAGCTCAAGCAGTGAAATTACATGAAGACTGTATCTCCTGCTGTGTCGAAGTAGTACGTGCCACTAACCTTGCCAGTGGTGTTTGTAGTCACAGGTACGGGACAACGCAATCATCAGGGCACAATAGAGGGGCAGCAACATGGCACACAGACGCCAGCTACGCCCCCGACCCTGCTCCGTGAAGCACTGCAGCTTACCCGCCAGGTAGAAGGAGGTGAAGCCAAGGCCAGAGAATGCAACTAGCAGGGCGACAAAGCAGAAGAGAAAGCGAGAGAACACTTTATCAAAAACCTTGAATATCATAAAAATTTTGCACTCAAAGTACCGCTTTTAAATCACATGCTTTCTTTCAAATGGAAAATATAGAACCATTTTCAAATCACACTTCCTCAACTGGCTGCCTGAGATTGGTGGCTTGGTGGTTAACACTGTTGCCTCTCAGCGAGAGTCCGGTGTTCGATTCCAGCCCATCTGTGTGATGTTTGCATGTTTTCCTTGTGTTTGCTTGTTTCCTCCCACAGTTCAATGACATGTATGTTAAGTAGTTGGACTCTATCAACTGCCTACAGGTGTGAATGGTGTGCGAGTGACTAAGTCCCATGTATGTTAAGTAGTTGGACTCTATAAACTGCCTACAGGTGTGAATGGTGTGCGAGTGACTATGTCCCATGTATGTTAAGTAGTTGGACTCTATAAACTGCCCACAGGTGTGAATGGTGTGCGAGTGACTATGTGTCATGTATGTTAAGTAATTGGACTCTATTAACTGCCCACAGGTGTGAATGGTGTGAGAGTTACTATATGTGTGGGCCCTGTGATGGACTATTGACCTGTCCAGGGTGTTTCCTTCTGCCCAATGCCTGCTGGGATAGCCCCAATCGCTTGCAACATTGAATTGGATTACATTGGTATAAATACTGTAGTGTATGGATGAATGGTAGCCAGAGAAGGCCCGAAGATAATTTTTTTATATACAACTAAGGTGACCTAGGTGCTTGGCTTTCTGTGCTCCAGGGGGTCTGTGTCTCCATTGACGGTGATGAGTACAGGAGCAGCAGTGCCGCTTTAATTGTATGACTTAAAGGGGCTGTGATGGAGCTGTAGAGGGTGGTGTGGAGACAGGGTCATTTGTTTATTGCCGCAGCAGGCCAAACAGCACCCATCAGCACCCATCAGCTGCCCATTTGTCACTCGACCCCCAAAACCGGCCACGAATACTAAGGAAGGCACAACACGTGTGCAGCCTGGAGAGAAAGTGAGGGGAGGAAAAGAGCATGAAAGGGAGAATGGGTGGAAGAGTGCAGAGAGAGATGGTACAGCTCTCCCCGTAGCAATCTCACTGACAGAGTTGGTACCATTAATAATTAAACCTTCTGTTTCACTACGACCTGTGTGATACCATACCATACCACATCACACCATATCATACAATATCACACCATACAATACCATATTACACCATACAATACCATACCACACCACACCTTATCACACCACACAATACCATACAATATCACAGTATACCATAGCATATCACACCGTATAATACCATACATATCACACTATACAATACCATGCCAGATAACACCATACCATACCACACCATGTAATGCCATATCATATCACACCCTACCATACCATGCCATATCACACCATCCATCCATCCATTATCCAAACCGCTTATCCTGCTCTCAGGGTCACGGGAATGCTGGAGCCTATCCCAACAGGCGGGGAGATACCCCGGACAGGCCACCAGGCCATTACAGGGCCAACACACACACACACACACACACACACACACACACACGCACACACGCACACACACACACCGAGGGACAATTCAGTATGGCCAATTCACCTGACCTATAAGTCTTTGGACTGTGGGAGGAAACCCACACAGACACGGGGAGAACATACAAACTCCACACAGAGGATGACCCGGGATGACCCCCAAGGTTGGACTACCCCAGGGCTCGAACCCAGGACCTTCTTGCTGTGAGGGGACCGCACTAACCACTGCGCCACCATGCCACCCTCATATCACACCATGTAATACCAAATACCATACCACATCATATCACATCATGTCATACCAAATACCATACCATATCACATCATACAATACCATATCACACCGCATAATATCAAATGTTTTTGCACCTCTTGAGTTGTATTTTATCGTTAACTGTGTTGTATTTTATACCTTATACTGCTTATATTTTTTGCTTATATTGTTTAGACTGTACTTTTTATTGCTGGCATTTTATATTTTCTTTTTTATATATATGCACCATTTTGAGGTTGACACAACTGTAATTTCATTGTGCAAGCACAATGACAAAGTTCTTGAATCTTGAATAACATACCATACCATACCATAAAAAACCATATCACACCATACAACACCATGGCATATCACACCATACCATTCCATACAATACCATTCACTAGCATAGCATAGCATATCATACCATGCCATACTAAACCATAGCACATTATACTATATTATACAATACCATGTCACACCACACTGTACTGTACAATTTTCTGTCCCTAGTTAAGTGTAGTGTACCATTTACAAACCAAGACATTAACTGTACAAAGTGCAAGAGCACACAAGGCAAGAAAATGCTTGTTGTTTGCAAAAGAAGACATGAAGGGATGTGAAAACTAGACCATTGTCTGCACACAACATCACACATAAATCTTTGGAGGGTTCATTAGAAAAAAAGAGTTTGAGTCTTTCATATACATTCAATGTGTTCAGTCAGTGTTCGCAGTGACAAAAGCAGTTAAAGACCTGTGATGTGGACATGTATAATGCATTTGTGACAACATGTATGCCTGTCTCATGCATTATTACAGCACACTGACTTTTATATGTCATTTGCATGATGAATTCTTGAGCACTTTTTAAATCAGCTGAGTAATGCCATGTGCATTATCATTTTTCATCATCTGCGCAGCAGGAAAGCAAACCTGGGTGCACAGTACATACTGACAAGTGAAGGAAGATCCTGGGGGTGGGGGTACAGAATCTGGAAACAAGGACGGAGAGGAGACCCGGGAAGAGAAACCTCATGGTAATGAATCTATTTCATGCAAATTAAAAGCTTTGACAAGTGAGTCAATAAAGTCAAAACAGACAGCTGTCTAATGAGAGTGGGGGCTTCAAGAACATCATCACATCATGTTTTGTTCTCATTTTATTTTCAAACAGACACAAAGATTTGGTCAACACATCGATAGCGCCGAGTGCTGTGATTGCACATAGACTTTTCAGAGCTGAATGAGTAATCTGTTTTTGGTATAAATCGCAAAATACATACATTACGGAGACAACAGTATGATATCACAATGTCTCAAAAATGTCTATAAAATACCAAAACACAAATGACAAATGACCTCCAGATAGTTATTTGTCTGCGGTCATGTCATAAAAAGAGGAGATCTAGAATTCTTCATTGCCTTGAAAAGAGTAGATAAAAATCTCTCGGCTAACAGTAAAGCAACATGAAACTCTGTGATCTAGTATGAAACAGACAGCCACGGTGTGCATGTTAAACATCCTGGCTAATCTGCTCATTGTGATTAAGGTGAACAGGTTAATGGGTTATTCATCACTGATTCTGCACTGCGAATGGCTTTGACCATATCATTTTACGGCTCATCACCTGCCACACAAAAGAGAATGACAAAATATCTAAAATATGAATACATCGATCACATGGGGTATATCCATCCATCCATTATCCATGCTGCTTATCCTACTTAGGGTCGTGGGAATCAATAAATATAATAAAACAGAAATCATTAATTGTAAGATGCAGTCTGTCTGTGTACAGGTGGACAGACATACAGACAGAGATATAGATAGATAGATAGATAGATAGATAGATAGATAGATAGATAGATAGATAGATAGATAGACAGACAGACAGGATTTAAGTGCTCAGACGGTGATGTGGACAGACAAGAAAGATGGAAACCTTATGCAACTGAAGAGGGCTTGTAGTAAATGTATCTTGTAGGTCTAAGGTCATCTTAATATGGTCAACAGGATGTCTCCTAAACGCCAGTTTATATTTGCAAAATCGATTGGTTTTTAATCTCTCACTGAGTCCTTGTCCGCTGGCAAGCAATAATCTAAGCAATGTCATATTCACATTTATTGTTTGCATTTGAGGAGCTGGCGTGAATGGCTCCGATAAAAAAAAAAAAAAAATTGAGGAGGCATTTTATACAAAGGAAACATACTCGAACTGCAGTATGTTTACCACTGGGCTGCCGGGCGGCACAGTGGTCCAGTGGTTAGCGCTGTTGCCTGACAGCAAGAAGGTCCTGGGTTTGAACCCCAGGCCATCCCAGGTCCTTTCTGTGTGGAGTTTGCATGTTCTCCCTGTGTCTGTGTGGGTTTTCTCCACGCGCCCCGGTTTCCTCCCACCATCAGAAAGACATGCATGTTAGGGTTAATGTTCCTGTCTGTGCCCCTAGGCAAGGCAATAGGAAGAAATAACTGGAGTTGGTTCCTGGGTGCTGCACGGCGGATGCCCACTGCTCCTAGCTACACAGCTAGGATGGATTAAATGCAGACAGTACATTTCATTTGTATATATGTACAAACTGACTAATAATAAGTACTCTATTCTATTCTATTCTATTCTACTACTACTTTTGGCTGCTCCCGTTAGGGGTCGCCACAGCGGATCATCCGTTTCCATCTCTTCCTGTCCTCTGCATCTTCCTTTGTTACACCAGCCACCTGCATGTCCTCTCTCACCACATCCATAAACCTCCTCTTTGGCCTTCCTCTTTCCCTCTTGTGTGGCAGCTCCATATTCAGCATCCTTCTCCCAATATGCATCTCTCCTCCACACATTTCCAAGCCATCTCAATCTTGCCTCTCTTGCTTTGTCTCCAAACCATCCAACCTGAGCTGTCCCTCCAATATACTCATTCCTAATCCTGTCCCTCTTCATCACTCCCAATAAAAATCTTAGCATCTTCAACTCTGCCACCTCCAGCTCTGCCTCCTGTCTTTTCATCAGTGTCACTGTTTCCAAACCATATAACATAGCTGGTCTCACAACCATCTTGTAAACCTTCCCTTTAACTCTTGCTGGTACCCTTCTGTCACAAATCACTCCTGACACTCTTCTCCACCCACTCCACCCTGCCTGCACTCTCTTCTTCACCTCTCATCTGCACTCCTCATTACTTTGTACAGTTGACCTCAAGTATTTAAACTCGTATGCCTTTGTCACCTCTACTCCTTGCATCCTCACCATTCCACTGCGCTCCCTCTCATTCACGTATATGTATTCTGTCTTGCTCCTACTGACTTTCATTCCTCTTCTCTCCAGTGCATACCTCCACCTCTGCAGACTCTCCTCAACCTGCAACCTACTCTCGCTACAGAGCACAATGTCATCCACAAACATCAATGTCCACGGAGACTCCTGCCTGTTCTCGTCTGTCAACCTGTCCATCACCATTGCAAATAAGAAAGGACTCAGAGTCGATCCTTGATGTAATCCCACCTCCACCTTGAACCCATCTGTCTTTCCAACCGCACACCTCACCACTGTCACACTTCCCTCATACATATCCTGCACCGCTCCTACATACTTCTCTGCAACTCCCGACTTCCTCATACAATACCACACCTCCTCTCTCGGCACCCTGTCATATGCTTTCTCTAAATCCACAAAGAATGGATTATTCTACTCTATTCTATTATGAATCAAGGGTTGCTTTTGCGGGGAAAGAGGATTTGGCCAAACAGGATTTAGCTTTGATGGCGCAAAACCTCTGCAGACCTTTTAACTTGGCTCAATTTGTGCTTGTCAATATATTTTTTTTTTGGTCTTCTTTTGAATTAGCTAACCAGACAGGCAGCACAGGGTTTGTGTAACCTCTACCTCCTGTCGTCAAGTTCAACTTTATTGTCGCGTGTTAGAATACAGTGAAATTCCTGCGCTCTGGCTCTCTGCATTAACACAAAGGACACACTGGGAGGAACTGCATGCTGCCTGGTGACCAGGACACGCATGCTGCTTCCTTTACTAACACACAAGGGTATGATGACAACTCTTCATCATCAGTCTATCGTGAAGGCTCTACTTCCCTGTAGAGTAGCTACTCCAAACCCCTTCGGGTAATCCACGATGACCGAAGCATGGCAAATTGTGGTCTCTGTGATAGTAGACAAATGAAAATTTGTTTTGCAGAGGTAAAACAATAAAATAAAAATCACTCTTGGTACTGAAGTAATATGATGATCAAACCAGATTAAATGCAAAATGGATGTTAAAATGAAAGAGGGGTTTAGTGAGGCGTCGGGACAATTTAATCAAATTTGTGCTGTCACATAGGATTAAAATAGGCAACTGGAGGAGAGACTGTTATCAAGAAAGCTTTAAAAAATTGCATTTTAACTGATTATTTCTAATGTCTTCCGATGCACTGAGGGAGGACTTTAGATAAAGTATTTCTATGGTGGATGAGTGTATGAATAACAAGGAGGCAATTTCATATCGCTCGGCCGAAGCCAGGGACATGCCGGTTTCCTGTGGTCTTTATTGGTGCACTGATTCTGGCTGGTTTGTTTTCAGCTTTTTGTTTTTCTCTTTCCGAGAGCTGTCTCTTCCAATTTCTCTTCCTCTTACACTTGCCTACAGAGAATAACAGCGAATCTAATTTCTGAACATCCACGCAGCGCCGGGAACTTTAAAATGTAATTGCATTTCATCCACTTTGAACACTGCTGCTCAGCTTTACAATTTGGGACAGCTGAGTCTGAGTGTCAAGCTTGAGTGATATTCATCCCCTGGATGATCTGCACTCTTTTCTTTTCTTTTTTTTTTTGAGATTTTTTTTTGGGTTTTTTTTGGAGAAATTTAAAGATTCTGTGCATGTTTAGCGAGTTATTTTAACCGATATCTGTCACGGTCTTATTAACCCAACGTCTTTGTCAGCAAGAAGGGAGGTTAATAAGGAAGGTCCCCTCACAGTCAGGTGTCATTTTAGCTGGAGCCAAGTCTGCTTTCAAATCTATTCACCTTTATCTTCCTCCAATCTCTGATGATTGTGGCTTTTATTTAGTGAGGCACACTGCAGCACACGCAGGGTCCAACAAGGCGTTGCGCCGGTGAAAGGGGACACAGACAGGAAATTGGATTTCTTTTACTCTCTGGATGTGGCGTGTGGGTGCTCTGCCTTGCCCCGACTGGGCGGCTCTCAGTCACACCGCGACTCAGCGTGCTGAGCAGGAAGGCCATTAGAGCAGCCCTGCAGTTGAATGCAATGCATACACAGAGGAGAGAGTTACCGAGCAATCTACCTCTCCGCCATATCTAATGGGATGCGGAGGGCACTTCTAACAGCTACCTTCTTACAGCAGGTGTCTGAGAAGCTGCTGTAAGTATATGCACCTTTAATGTTATGCTCAAACATCAATTTGGAACGAGACTCGGCTGTGAAATTGCATCCATCTTGAATGTCAGTAAAATAAAAAACGTCAATAAAAATCCCCGGCATGTCGTCTCCAACAGCACACTGTATATAGGGCACACGTTCAACCATGGTGGCATGTTGCTGTAATAGGTTCACACAGAAAGTCCAAGCAATCCCATATTATATTTGATATCCCCCCCCCCCCGTTTTTTTTCTCTCTCCAATTGTACCCGGCCAATTACCCCGCTCTTCTGAACCATCCTGGTCGCTGCTCCACTCCCTCTGTCAAGCCGGGGAGGGCTGCAGACTACCACATGCCTCCTCTGATACATGTGGAGTCGCCAGCCACTTCTTTTCACCTGACAGTGAGGAGTTTCACCAAGGGGATGCAGCGCATGGAAGGATCACGCTATTCCCCCCAGTTCCCCTTCCCCCCCAAACAGGCTGACCGGAAGAGGCACTAGTGCAGCGACCAGGACACATACTGACATCCGGCTTCCCACCCGCAGACACGGTCAATTGTGTCTGTAGGGACGCCCGACCAAGCCGGAGGTAACACGGGGATTCGAACCGGCAATCCCTGTGTTGGTAGGTTACGGAATAGACTGCCACGCCACCCGGACGCTGCCTATATTTAATATCCTGTATATATAGTCAGTGAAGAAGTCAAGTCTGTTACACTATCGGCAGGATTACATGTAAAAACAGTGCTCCGCAAATAATGGACAAGCTGAGACTAACAACAAAAAAATGCATGTGTGCAAACAAGTACTCATGTGTACGCATACAAATATGCACACACTGTAATAGGCATGGATGCACATATAGAGAGACATGCACAAACAATCAAAGCACACAAACACATGCACAAATACAGAGAGAGGGAGAATCCTCCCTCCTCATAGTGTGGGTTCAGTACGCGGTGCAGCCCTTTAACCCTCGTCAGCTGCACATTTTAGACAGACAACAAAACAGGGGCAACAAAAATCTAATTTCCAATAAGAAAATCGAACAACAAAAAGGATTTATCATTTTCAAAGCACCCCAGATTGCCACTTTTCTTCGACGAGTCTTTGCATATTTTCCATACCGGATGAATCACTTGGATGAAATCGTCGCATTATTTACTATTCTCTCCCGAGCACGCTCCCCTGATGAATTCTGCATGGTTATCTTGTTTGCTGTCAATATGTATCTAGTTTCACAGCATGGCAGGGATTTTGAACAAGAAAAGAAACAATGGTGTGACATGAATTTTGAATGCACGCGGCAGAAATAAGATGTAACATCAGAGAGCAAGCATATCTGTAATGCAATGTACTGTAGTATGCAAAACTACGAACACCCATCTGAACCTCACCATGTTTGCGTAATAGGATACGGTGACACGAGATGGAAGATTAGGGAGAGATAAGTGAAAAATTTAAACCCATCCTGTCACGAATGCTGTCGTTTCTGTGGTAAGTCTTTATAAGTACTGCACAGTTATACATATGCCATACATTTCTTTTGCATTTATTCAGCGACACTAGCATCTGTGCTGTTCATAGCAGACACCTAATACACAACAAACTTTTAGTTGACCACAAAGCGTGAATTATTCAACACACTGCTGGGCCAAGAAGAGTTTTGAGGGCAATATAGACTGGAAGATGTCCTGCATTGGTTCACACAGCAGATGCAATTTAATGATGTTGAAACGGCGCAAGCGCCTCCCGCACTCCCAAAGTGAGCAAACATAACTGAATATAAATAAATCCAGCTTAAAAACTATTCTTTACGCTGTATGAGAATTAAATGACACTTTATAATGGATACCTTTTGAAGAAAGGCCCCAACTAGATTATCATATGAGATTGTGAAATTGTACAGCCAACTTCTTGTACATGCGCCAAGGCATAAGAAAGCCACTTTATTTTTGTCATTGTACAGTTGTTGGGTTACAGTGAAATTTGTCTCCTGCATTTAAGCCATCCTATTGTATAGGAGCAGTGGGCAGCTTCAGCACCTGGGGACCAACTCCACTTCTTCTTTCCATTGCCTTGCTCAGGGGCACAGGCAGGAGTATGAACCCTAACATGCATGTCTTTTTGATGGTGGGAGGAAACCGGAGCACCCTGAGGAAACCCATGCAGACATGGGGAGAACATGCAAACTCCACACAGACAGGACCTGGGACGGCCTGGGGTTCGAACCCAGGACCTTCTTGCTGTGAGGCAACAGTGCTAGTCGCTGGGCCAACTTGCCACCCAAAAAAGTGAGGGATTATTTCCTGTTTGATAAGATGATCCCCAAGACCTCCAGGATCAAGCATGGCAAATATCTATTAGTTCTCGGTTACCATGTCTGCTCTAATATCACTGCATTACCAGTAATAATAATAACTGATGTTACTCACAGGATGAGTGGCTACTTGGGAAGCTCTTGCGTCCTTCGGACACTAGATCTGGCTCTCCGGTGCACAGCATTTTAGCATTCATCTGTCCATCTGGGAAGCAGCGCTGGAAATAGTCTGGCCTTGGCCTGTGAGATAAATAAAAACATCCAGAAATACTTTAAGTAGCTAGTTAAAGAGACCTCGGTATTAGGCAAAGAGACTTTTCTGTACCTTACGAGGGATTGGTTCGCTCCTGGACATATTCACAGACACAACATCTATCCATCCATCCATTAGCCAAGCCGCTTATCCGAATTTGGGTCGCGGAATGCTGGAGCCCATCCCACCAGTCATTGGGTGGCAGGCGGGGAGACACCCCAGACAAGCCACCAAGCCATCACATTCAGACCTAGGGACAATTTAGTATGACCAATTCACCTGACCTACATGTCTTTGGACTGTGGGAGGAAACCAGAGCCCCCAGAGGAAACCCACGCAGATATGGGGAGAACATGCAAACTCCACACAGAGGACGACCTGGGATGACGCCCCTAAGGTTGGACAACCCCGGGGTTCGAACCCAGGACCTTCTTGCTGTGAGGCGACCGCACTAACCACTGTGCCCCCCGGACACAACATAAGATGGTGTTTTCATTTGCTTGGCCCTATTCGTTGTCTGTCGAAACAAAAAAAAACAAAACATGAATGGTGTCTACAGAGCCATGTGTGTAAATCTGTCCAGCATACCTGCCGACAATCAATTTGATAGTGTTTGTGAAGACTCCATTCAGGGCCAGAGCCAGGGAAACAGCTGTGAAGAAAGAGAGACAAATATGCTTTCTAAAAAATGATGTCAACTTTACCCCTATAGTGAAACAGACGTGGTTGACATTGCATTAGCAACATATTCAATTAACAGGGAGCGACCAATGATTTATGGGAGAAAAGCTGTCTGCCAAATATTCTGCCTCACTGTACTATCTATGCAAAAAAGATTCTGGCATGGTGCCTGCTCCTCTGAGATGATAGAAGGATAATAATAACAGTAGCCACCATCCTCTGAGGTCTCTCAGGCAAATGAAAGGATAGGTATCTTATTATGACTCCTGTTTATAACCGCTGCTCATTTGTCAGCAGCCTTTACGAGCAAGGTAACATATTTTTACATTATAGGCTGAAAAAGTTACACACACACACGAGCGCACACACACAAGTTCATTTGTACACCCTTTCATCTGCACCAGATCCCCGGTGATGCAAAATGAATAGAGGTTCAATTTACTTTACCAACGGCGTGCCTTCTGTCCTCACATTATATTCAAATGAGGATGAAGTCTGACTCAAAAATAAGGCGAGAATGAAGCAAGAGCTTCCCTCATTAGGAAAACATCCATCAAACCTCTCACATCGGCAGGACACAGCCCGGAAAATGTCCTTTTCATTAGCACTGGTCAAAAAGACACTGCCTAGTTTGTGCTTTAATGCCACTAAGCTCGCTGCAAAATTTGAGCATAAAACCCTAATTAAACTTGGTTAATAGCACAAGCCTTGTCTGCAGTTTGTTGACAGGTAGACATTGCACAGTAAGTGTACACCCATTTAATTAGGAGTGTGGCAAACTGCGGGGACTCGTCATTAGGCATCATGCCTGCCTTCATGGGATAATCTCAGCAGTCTGCAGGCCAATTACGTTCACCCCATGTAACCAAGACCGAGTGGTATTATCTCCCCGGCCCGGAGAGCGGAGCACAGCCTCAATATCATCTAACAGCTTATTCATTTGGGCGTATCGGCTCAAAGCGCAGAACAGGACATGTGCCTCATTAACCAAATGGAGTGATCAGTTTGCAGCATTCCCTCTATTTCCACGCAGAGTGGAGGACTGATTCTGCACCTCCAGAAAGTGTTTCTGGGTGTGCTGGATCAGGGGAAAACTATCTACCAAGGTAAGAGGCAACAATTACCTTAACAAAAAAAGGAAAGAGGTGAAGATGCTGATTTCACAACTCCATGTATTTTTCTCCTTTTACTTCATATTTGCGTATGCAGAAAGCGTAGAGCGTAAATATGTCTGCCTTGGCCCGACAAGTAGACTACACTGAAATTTTTGCCTCGGTTCTGTGTATGAAACTTTTTTTTTCGTAAAGGAAAATATAGAGTGAAGGAAATAGAAGATTTTGACCTGTGAAATCAGCCTTTCTCTTTCTTCTTACTTCAGAGTGTTTTTTTCCCCCTGAACTTGTGAGGAGTGCGGTTTCCCCTTATATACCCTCGATTTCATCTCCCCATCTGTATACGAAACAGACCGAGCACAACAGACGGCACGATGGCGGCCTGAAAAGAAACCTGCATCATGGGCTGCAGACAACACTTCAGCCCTCACATGCAGACCGGCCTTGTGTGTACATTTTTTTCAGCCTGTAAATGGACAGTGATTGTTTAACGCTTTCCTAGCTGCAACAGGCCACTCAGAGTGCTTTACATTCACTGAATTCCTCACATTCACCCGTGCACACACGCATTCTTACACCGGTGGCGGTGTCAACCGTGCACGGTAACCACCAGCTCACCGGGGGCAGTTAGGGGTTTTGCTCACGGACACCGCGACGTTTTTGCAAGGAGCCGAGGATCGAACCCGCAACCCTCCAGTTACCAGACAGCTCAGTTACGTCGGAGTCACTGTCGCCTGTGTGCGCCTACTCACATTTAGAAAAAAGGATATAAAAAAAATGGGGGTGTAGATGAAGAGGACAGTGATGGTGGTATTTGTGTGAGGGGGTGAAGGTGGGAGTACTGTGGCAAAAATACCCCACTTCCTCAGAAAGCTACCCTGGGAGTTTAGGAGGTTAACATTGACTTATGTGATCCATTGATACAGGTGTGGATTAGCTAAAGCCTGTTAGGCTTGCATAAATCACTGAAAGTTGTCCTACGACTAGATTAACTGGCAGATCAGAGTAGTTCTGCAAACAGCAGATGCTGCCGTGGTTCTCCTCCTTCATGATCTTGCATTTAGTACATACGTAATAGTCTTAATGCCATATAGCCTAGATAAAGAAGGCTATGCAGTACTCTAATCCACTTAAGCTAATGTATGGCAGACTACACTCTAACAGAAGCTTAATGCACGACTTTAGCAGGCTAAATTCTCTTTTTTTATATCATACGGCTGGCATAAATCTTACTCAGAGGTGCTAATGTACACCAGCTCAGTCTTATTTGCATGAATATGTCCGGTATGTCCTTAATTATTGGACCCAAAGACTAACTCTGAGTATGAGCAAACAAATGGTGGAATAGTAATAGTGATTTATCCCCACCATGATCTTTGAAGGTCCAACCTGTGATTTATTGGACCATGTAAACTGAGAGTTTCAGTTTCGAAGTGAAAACAAGCATTTTTGTGTCTTTCGCAACTGGTTGTAATAGAAAATATGGACTTGTTTTACGCCGACCTTTGCGAACATTACAAATATCAATAAACCTTTTACAACACTGTAAAACATTAAAAACTCAGATGTGTTGTTTAGTGTTACTCCTTTGTATTGAGACTTTTCAATCAATATGGGAGTGATAGCAGGTTCCAATCAGTATATATTATATTTTGGTAGCGGGGCTATCATTTAGTTTCCATTGGAATTAAGGATTTCACCTTTAACTTCAGAATGCAAAGGCTTTGACAAAAAAAGGAGCAGGTCTTAATGAGGACTGGGAGCCACACGACCTT
Organism: Lampris incognitus; assembly: GCF_029633865.1. Taxonomy (NCBI): domain Eukaryota; kingdom Metazoa; phylum Chordata; class Actinopteri; order Lampriformes; family Lampridae; genus Lampris; species Lampris incognitus. Next base: position 38,410,868 of record NC_079223.1, read on the forward strand.
CTACATGATTATACATCTGGACCCTGCTGTAGATGGCTGTAATTTGCCAGGATAATTGTCTCCTATCTCCTTTTTGGTTCTTTCGATGGATGATATTTTCCTTGGCTGAGCTGAAGCCTTGTAGCGGCGTTACTTTGCGGGCCGTAATAGGCCTGTTAAGTAATTCGCAGGGCCGACGCACAAAGCCATCTTCTCTCTCCATTGCCTCATCTTTCTGTGTCTCCTTAATTGGGTTTGTGTTAAACCTTCCTAATGCTCTCCGGTGTGCCTTTGCCTCTGCATTTGTCGATCTTCCAACATGAGGGATGCACAGGGAAGAATCGACAACAAAGCAGTGGCCCGACCGCTGACTGAGACTTGAACAAATTGCGTGATATTTCAAATGGGTGCAAATGTTCGTCACTGCCATAATCCCATATTGCCTGTAGAGATGAATCAGATAAATAAGCGATCGGCATCATTAAACACACATTTGCCAGTAAAATGGAGCTGGATGAACAATTATACCTCATTTCCAGGCAGTAATAGGAAAAAGATGGGAGGCAGTTATGTATAAGCAGCAAAACAGGCAGGAGAACAGACGTTTCAGAGGTTGTTTATATGATTTCCAGGCGACTAATATTCTCGCAGCACATAAATTCAGGAATCTTATGAATAATTACTGTTGCCAATAATTTTCTTATTTACGCGCAGAAAGCAGGTGTAAATAAAACCGAGGATTTCACGTCACCGGCTGCACATACCTAAACACGCCTCCTTGATCTCGGTCTTGTCCGTCCTCCTAATGATCTTCACCACAAATATCACCGCCAAAGGGGTAAGGAAGGAAATTGCCTGAGAGGAAATAAAGACAAAAAAAAAAGTACAGTCATTACAGTGACATAAGAGATGTGCCCCAGCGTTTCCCAGAGTCCGGTTTTCTGGTTTATCACAAAATGGTCTCCCGTGCTCAAGGGTTCGACACGGAAGCAATTTTTTTATTCCGAGTTAGATTTAACGAGGCAAACTGAAATGCCAAACTCGGGGCTTGTTATTGTTCTCTGGAGTGAAAAGATAGGTTTATTTTCCCCCCGTCGCTTGATAGGAAATTTTGGCCTTCGCAGCAATCAGGTAATTATTCATGCCTCAGAAAGTATTAATTACTTCCAGGATAAATTCAATTTTATCTTTGCCTTAAGCAGCTATGCTAGTGAATACAAAGGCCAAGTTTCAATGCCATTATTATGCCACACACAATTTGTCAGAGGTGCAAGTTTCCTGAATAATTTTGTGCTAAATTATTATCATTTCAGCTATCTGTACAGCAAACATATTTTTTTTCCTCTGCTGCTCATTATGCGTCTTTGCTTTCCCCACACTTTTTATTCACATTTGTAATTTGTGATGTTGGGCTACACAGATAAAATTGACTTGACTTGACTTGACATTCACTGCTGGAGTCAGAATCAAAACTAGGGTGCGACACAAGTTGTCCGTCAAGCACAATAAATGTTGAAAACACAAATTTGCCTTGGTGACAGGTGTCTGAACAAGTGACAATAATAATAAAATGGACAACTTCCATGGTTATATACAGACATGCATACGTCAAGGATGATAAGACCCTACAAACAAATTAGAGGAACAGTGCTAGGGATGGTAGAAAGTGAGCCCTTCACTAAATGTGTGTGTGGTCAATATTCACAGAGAATCAACAGCCTCCTCACTGATAGCAGAGACGCACAGCACTTGTGGAAGGGCATCCAGGCCCTTACTGGCTACAAGCCTCCTTCTCAGAACTGTGGTGGTACCCCCACCTTCCCAGATGCACTGGATGACTTCTATGCATGATATGACAGACTGAACAATGTGCCGGTGGTGAATACTACATCCCTGATGGATGACCATGTTCTGCAGGTGACTGCAGATGACGTGAGAAAAACCCTCTCCAGAGTCAACCCACACAAAGCTGCGGGTCCAGACAGAATCCCAGGCCGAGCCATCAGGGACTGTGCTGAGCAGCTTGCCGATGTTCTTGCTGACATCGTCAACATCTTGCTGTCCCAGGCAGTCATCCCCACGTGTTTCAAGTCTGCCACCATCATACCAGTGCCAAAGAAGTCCCCTGTGTCCTACCACAACAACTACCACCCTATTGCACTGACTCCCATCATCATGAAGCGCTTTGAGGGGCTGGTCATGAAGCATATCAAGTCCAGCCTCCCCTCCACTCTGGACCCTCTCCAGTTTGTATACCATGCTAACCACTCCACCTAAGATGCCATAACCTCTGCCCTTCATCCACCTGGAGAGAATTAACAGCTATGTGAGAATGTTGTTCATCGACTTCAGCTCAGCTTGTAACATAATCATACCACAACACCTGATCAGAAAACTGAGTCAGCTGGCCGTTAACACCTCCCTCTGCAACTGGGTGCTGGACTTCCTCATAGGAGGCCACAGTCAGTAAAAATTAGCAAGACCACCTCCAGGACCATCACACTGAGCACCGGCATGCCACAGGGCTGTGTGCTTAGTCCGCTCTTGTTCACCCTGCTGACTCACGACTGCACAGCATCATCCACCTCCAACCTCATCATAAAGTTTGTTGATGATACTACAGTGGTCGGTCTCATCAGCAACAACGATGAATCAACATACAGAGCGGAGGTGGATCAACTGGCGGTGAAATGCAAAAACAACAACCTCTCTCTACATATAGAGAAAACTAAGGAGATTATTATTGACTTTAGAAAGACCAGCGCCCACCATACCCCTCTGACCATCGATGGTATGGACGTGGAGAGAGTCAGCAGTGCTAAGTTCCTGGGAGTTCACATCACAGAGGACCTCTCCTGGTCCTCACATGTCACATGTCACTGAACTCTCCAAGAAGGCCCAGCAGTGTCTTCATTTCCTGCGGCATCTGAAGAAGGCGAGTCCCCCCCCCCCCCATATCACATTCTACAGAGGCACCATAGCGCATTTAGACCAGCTGTATCACTGTCTGGCATGGGAAATGCAAGGCCTCCGACCACAAATCCCTACAGCGGATAGTGAAAACAGCTGCAAAGATCATAGGAGCTGCTCTCCCATCCATCCAGGCCATCTATGATGCACGGTGCACCCGGACGGCTCCAATATTGTGAAGGACCCCACCCACCCTTCCAACATACACTTCACCCTCCTACCCTCTGGCAGGAGGTACCGGAGCATCCGTGCTGCCCCCACCAGACTATGCAACCATTTCATTGCTCAGGCTGTGAGGTTCCTCAACAGCCTGAACACTTAGACCTTCCACAAAATGACGTTTTGACCTTCTCACTGTCCGTGTCAGGTGTGCTTGTGATGTTTAGGTCTGTTTTTAATGTACTTTTTGTTTTTAATATTTACTGCTTGTTATTTGTTTTTATGTGGCACTGTGGTCAATGTGAAACCTAATCTCATTCCCCTGTATGTTTGAGACATGCGCATGAAGCAACGATAAATAAAAGCAGTCTAAGTCTAACATGTTTGGAATACAGTAGAACAATGACTGCAGATGGAACATTTTTTACGTCTTTGTGCGTTAGTATAATGCCTGAAATAGTCGTACTGAATAGAATGGACAGCAAGAGCTGTAAACATCTAAATACACATTCATCCACATTTTCAAGGCCATTTTTAACACACAGTCAGATGGATACATGGATCTAACCAAGACCGAGGCCCTCACACTGACTTTGCCTTAACCCTTTGACTCATTATAAGGGTGGTGATGCACTTTTTATCATTGTAGATGGGCAATGCTCCCAGTAAAATGTTACCAAATGAGACATCGGGGAGGCGTTCATGTTCTTAAATGTCCCCGAAAACAATATGTGACCATGTGACGGAAGCAACAATACTGACGCAGCTTGATGGGTAATGTTACCCACCGGAGTAGCTGAAAACATTTCCCTGTTTTCAGCTACTCCCTTTTAGACAGCTCCGTCCCGCCAATTAAACACTAAAAAGTAGGGGGCAAATTGTCAGGGAGCTCTCCACATGAGAGGACCACGTTTAATTATAATCTACCCAGTGGTCACCATCAACCCTTGTAGTATCAGTGATCATTTCTTACCTACCACTACCTATGGCTTACTAATCAGAAACATGTATTCATCCCCTCCAAACAGCATCTCCAGGTGGCCGTCAGACAGTCAACATTAACCAGCATTGTCCTCTGAGGACAATTACAGCTGTCAAAGTTGTGAAGAGTCATACTAAGCTGAGCAGACCAGTAATTAGCCTTATATGACAGGTCCCTTTACACAGCCTCACCTCACATCTCTAATAACTAATATTGGATATGAATCACCATGGAAACACCTTCATAAATATATTCAAAGATCCAAAATATTACATTTTCAAAAAAAAATGAAGATTAATTCAAACACTGAGCACTGCATACTTTTCAAATTGAAGGCCCTAAGAAATATGAAATTATCCCAGCTTATGAAAAAAAAAACAATTCATCTAAAAAATGTGAAAAGAACAAAAATGGAAGGTACAAGGTTTTCCTGATTACAGCTTGCATCTCCTATGGGGAGACTGATAGCTTGTGTGTGTGTGTGTGTGTGTGTGTGTGTGTGTGTGTGTGTGTGTGTGTGTGTGTGTGTATGTGTATGTGTATGTGTGTGTGTATGTGTGTGTATGTGTGTGGCTGTGCCAGTATAGGATTCAAGATTCAAGGATTCAAGGACCTCTATTGTCATCTCACCACGATTACATTTATACTTTTCAGTGTCAAATGCTGCCTGTGAAGAAGAAATGAAATTGCTTTGGTGAAATGGTAGCATAAATGCACAGGTATTAAATACATTAGAAGAATTAAAATATAAGGTTAAAAAAGAAAGAAAAAGTAGAAAAACATATAATAAATAGAGAATATTAAAAAAAAATCTGGTGTGCCAGGTTAAATTGATAGAGGTATAAAAGAGAAAATAGCAGTGTTCATGAACATGGATTGTGCAAAAGATTTAAATAGATCTAGCTCATGTTCTACAATGCAGAAGTACGGAATAGACAGAGTCTATTCTCCTGCACTACTGCGGAGTCAGATCCTCCTGCAATAGTACAGGAGGATCCTCCTGTACTATTACTAACTATACATCCGGGGAGGGTAGTGCAATTTGATTTAATGTGTAAGACTATGTATAGGGGTGGTATTAGGGCCATGGGGTAGTTGTGTGTAGAGAGTCTCTCTAAAAGTGTCTGTCGGGTGCTAGGTGGTAGCAGGGTGTTGAGGAGTCTCACAGTCTGTGGGAAAAAGCCGTTTCACATGCGGAAGGTTCTGGCTTTCAGGCTGCAGAACCTCTTCTTGGTGGGGGGGGGGGGTGAAGATGTTGTGGGAGTGGTGTGAGCTATCCAGTACAATGCTGCCGGCTCTGTGGATGCAGCTCTTTTGAATGGATGGCAGACAGAAGGGCTCCAATGATGCGCCCAGCTGACCCTCTCCACTGTTGTGCGATCCGCAGAGGTGCATGACCTGAAACATGTGGAGATGGAGTTTGTAAATACGCTCTCAATAGTGCTTCAGTAAAAGGCGGTGAGGATGAGGTGGGGCTGGGGGGGCTGCTCGCTTCAGGCATCGCAGAAAGTAGAGGCACTGTTGTGCCTTCTTGGCCATAGATGTGACATGGCAGGCCCAGCTGAGATCCTCAATGAGGTTTACACCAAGAAATTTTGTGCTGGCCACTCTCTCCACTATGGGGTTGATGGTATGTAGAGGAGGACAGATGTCTCCGGATCGCCTGAAGTCCACCACTATTTATTTTTTCTTTGATTTTCCCCCCTTTTTCTCCCCAACTGTATCTGGCCAATACCCCACTCTTCCGAGCCTTCCCGGTTGCTGCTCCACCCCCTCTGCTGATCCGGGGAGGGCTGCAGACTACCACATGCCTCCTCCAATGCATGTGGAGTCGCCAGCTGCTTCTTTTCACCTGACAGTTAGGAGTTTCACAGGGGGGACGTAGCATGTGGGAGGATCACACTATTCCCCCCAGTCCCCCCCCCAAACAGGTGCCCTGAACGACCAGATGAGGCGCTAGTGCAGCGACCAGGACACATACCCACATCTGGCTTCCCATCCGCAGACACAGCCAATTGTGTCTGTAGGGATGCCCGACCAAGCCGGAGGCTGCCAACATTTCTTTGGTTTTGGCAACACTGAGAGTCAAGTTATTCAAGCTGCACCAGCTCACCAAATGGTCCACCTCAGCTCTGTACGTGGACTCGTCATTCTGACTGATAACACCCACCACAGTTGTGTCATCAGCAAACTTCATTAAGGTATTTGAGCTGTACCTGGCACAGTAATCATGGGTCATCAGAGTGAATAGTAAAGGCTAAGCATGAAGCCCTGGAGGGAGCCGGTTCTCAGTCTGATGACGCCAGAGGTGTTGTTGCTGACCTTCACAACCTGTGCTCTATCAGTCAGAAAATCCAGGGTCCAATTACAGAGAGTGATATTGAAGCCAAGCAGGTTCATCTTTCCAATCAGCTTCCATGGGATTATGGTATTGAAGGCAGAGCTGAATTTCAGAAAAAGCATCCTTGTGTCGGTGTCCCTTCTGTCCAGGTGAGTTGGTGTGGTGTGGAGTGTGTGGTGGAGATTAAGTCCTCCACACATCGGTTGGAGCGGTATGCAAACTGGAGGGGATCATGTGTGATGGGGAGGCTGGATTTGATGTGTCTGGAGACTAATCGCTTGAAGCATTTTATGACAGCTGAAGTCAGTGCTGCTGGGCGATAGTTATTCAGACAAGTCAAAGTTGATTTCTTGGGGGATGGGGATGAAGATGGCGGACTTGAAACCACAGGGGACAATGGCCTAGCTCAGGGAGATATTAAAGATGTCGGTGAGCACATCCGCCAGCTGGTTTGCACATTCCCCGAGGACACGGCCTGGAATGTTGTCAGGACCCATTGCTCTGTAAGGCGTCACACTGGAGAGCATGCTCCTCACCTCAGCTGTGGTTAGGCAGAGGGTCTGCTCATCTGATCGGGGGGAGGGGATTTTTCCTTGCAGGAATGTTGCTGAGCTCCTCGAAGCGTGCATATAAGTGATTGACTCTATCAGGGAGCGTCCTATCGCTGTCATGGGCCTGCAGGTTTGATTCGTGGCCAGTGATGGAGAGGATGCCCTGCCACATACGCTGGTTGTCAACTGTGTCACTGAAGTGTTGTTGTATTTTCAGTGCGTGGGTGCGTTTTGCTTTCCTGATCGCCCGAGACAGACTGGCTCCAGCCGACCTTAAGTTCAGCCTCATTACCCGCTTTAAAGGCAGTGCCCCGGGTTTTCAGTAGTGCATCCACCTCTGCTGTGAGCCAGGGCCTCTGGTTAAGGGTGTACAGTGATGGTCTTAGTGACACTGACATCCTCCACACACTTGCTAATGTATCACACACTTGCTAATTAATGTAAGTACTGTATTAACATAAGTACTGTAAGCTAAGTACTAATTAATACTCATGATTAAGTACCAAGTACTGTAAGCTAAGTACTAATTAATGTAAGTACTGCATTAATGTAAGTACTGTAAGCTAATTAATGTAAGTAATGTAAGTGTGTGTGTGTGTGTTGTGTGTGTGTGTATGTGTGTGTGTGTGTGTGTGTGTGTGTGAGTATTGGGCACTCACATAATATATTAGGCCCTCATCTTAATCCAGTCCCTTGCGTCACTTATTTTCTTCATTTTTTTTAACCATGTGATCATTTATACTTTCCAGGGTTTGCTCTGAGGAGGAATTTGAATTTCAGCAGTTATTTAGGACTCCGGCTAGATTTTCCAACTGGATATCATGAGCATGATTTTCCATGTACCAATATATGAGAATTGCAACCATTTGTTGCTGCTACTGATAAAAAAAAAAAAAAAAAAAAACAGACTGACGATCACTGTGGTAAGAAAACAAGATCCAGAGACAAGCCTGTCGATCTAATGAACTCTGTCCATCCATCCATTATCTAAACCACTTATCCTGCTCTCAGGGTCGCGGGGATGCTGGAGCCCATCCCAGCAGTCATTGGGTGGCAGGCGGGGAGACACCCCAGACAGGCCGCCAAGGCATCAAAGGGCCAACACATTCACACCTAGGGGCAATTCAGTACGGCCGATTCATCTGACCTACACGTTACGGAAACCAGAGCACCCAGAGGAAACCCACGCAGACACGGGGAGAACATGCAAACTCCACACAGAGCACGACCCGGGACGACCCCCAAGGTTGAACTACCCCAGGGCTCGAACCCAGGACTTTCTTGCTGTGAGGCGACCATGCTGACCACTGTGCCACCGTGCCGCCCCCTATGAACTCAAAAATGTTGGAATTTAAGTGAAAACAAACAAGAGTGACTCATGAGGCTTTTATCTGCGGCTGATATTTTAGAGGCATGTCATTGTCAGAGATTCACAGGCGTTCAAGTTCATCACATCCCACAGTTGAAAATGCAAACGAGAAAGGGGAGTGCAGATGATAGCTCATGGGCTTATCTTGTTGTCACTGTCTGCCTTCCTGTGAGTCCAGATGATTGGCATAGGGAAATTAATTGCAGGTATCAATATTGCTCTGTGTTGTCAGCCTGACAAGTGGGGTTTTTAATGTTCCCTGGGGGGGATTTTTGGCTAACTGACGCACTTCCAAATGTTTATGCCAAACAGCCAGCAATCACCATGATTCACAGCTCACCTTTTATTCATGAGAAAATGCATAACTGTTTATTATAAGGAAAAAGATATACTATTCTTATAAATGTTTAAAGTTTATAGTGGGGTGCTCCTCTGTGCTGGTCCAATGGTGCATGATGATTTAATGGCTACTTGATGTGGCGTGCAAAGTGCGTGATTATTAATCCATTAGTGATCTATTGTACAGTGTATGTCACCAATGTTACCATTATCATAAAAAAAATCCCATTTACTTGGTCAGCTACAGCAGATAAGCCCTTGTAAACACATTAACAGGGTTTTCCATTCTAGCTATTAAAAAAAAAAACGGCATTTTTGCTCGATGTGTCAGCACATTTTTCTGAGCTTTGCTGGACTGCATAGATTAAAGCCCTATTCAAATTGGATTAGTTTCACCAGGGGAGATTCTGTAATTTAAGCGATTACCAACAGGATAATAAGGGCACAGATCTGCAAGGTCTGTAGGTTTTACAAGTCTGGAAAGTTGAAAACACCACAGCAAACTTTCTACTGCCTGAACTCAGACGACCTCCAGTAAGAGGACTCTTGTTGCAGTCGGCCCCACAGCAGACTACACAGGACCCAGCTGCTACCACGCACTGGGGCTCTTCTTCTTAATCATCAGCAAGTGAAATGTATGTGATCGTGAAGTTTCCATCCTATGTGTGTTCATTTTGGGGGATATTATAGTGATCTTTTATATCCCGTATGAATATACCACTAGAATTACAAAAAAGAAAAATGACAAAATAGGACCTCCCCTGGCAAAACTAGTGCAGTTTGAAGACAGTTTCAGCCAGTCCTCATTTCAAAATTCAGATTCACAAGCAAGTATTTTTTTTTTTTTTGCAACTGTCAAAAGGCTGGGATGTCGTCCAGCTAGCAGAGCAGTCTATTCCGTTGCCTACCAACACGGAGATCACCGGTTCGAATCTCTGTGTTACCTCCGGCTTGGTCCGGATCTGGGTATGTGTCCTGGTCGCTGCACTAGCGCCTCCCCTGGTCGGTCGGGGGCGCCTGTTCGGGGGGGAGGGGGAACCGGGGGGAATAGTGTGATCCTCACTGTCAGGTGAAAAGAAGCATGTATCGGAGGAGGCATGTGGTAGTCTGCAGCCCTCACCGGATCGGCAGAGGGGGTAAATGGCCGGATACAATTGGGGAGAAAAAGGGGAAAAAAATCCAAAGAAAAAAAAAAAAAGACTGGGGAGTCACAAAGTTGTCATGTTAAAAGCAGACTGATATGCCACCATCTGACTACATCGCCTCAGCTTCCGGCTTGTAACTCCGCGGCAGCATGTACGGCAAAACTTGAATTATTGCACTTTTGGCACAGAAGTTTTCCCCACTGCAGGCAACGTGTGATTTGTCAGATCTGATATCATCTCTTGTTGCAAATGAAGTCTGAATGCTGCACCATGACTCAAAACAATATGAGATGTATAATAAACCCTGGTATTACCAGCATATTGTAGGGGTACCTTAGTCAACAATTGCTGCTTAGCTTGGGAGAGATGAAAATCGAGAGTAATATCACTGCAAATGCTCCAACATGGGCTGTAGCCAACTCGAGTATCTGCCTGGAGAATTTTTGGGTTACGATGTTCATTATTTAAAGCCATTCTTCGGCGGCAGAGAGATGCTGTGTTCATGGTGTGTTGGTGAGGAATGAATCCATGGAGGCAAGAATCCTACACACTGTCCCCTGCTCGGCACAAAAACAGAATACTGTCACTGGCAACACTAATAATCCCAGGTCTGTAATGCTTTTCACATATCTAACAACCTCTTCTTAGGCCTGGCTCTAGCAGTGAAAGAGGCCTTTTGGAATCAACCTAAATGTGGGATTTTCACTGTACAGTGATAACTAGGATAATATCAACATCGGCTGTGTAGCACATCTTTATTGCCAATCAGGCAGGTCATTACGGTAAGCAGTGACCAAATATTTAGAGGCGGTGATCTGTGTAATATGAGGAATGGGTAATTGCGGGGACACTTACAAACATGACCCTCTTGGGGATGTGGTCTGACTCCACCAAAGGATTCTTGTACAGCCAAATCTCCTCTGGTTGGATTACTCTCTCAAAGGGCTCCAGGAACTCTGTAAATCTGAACAGAGAGACAACACAGACACTGACATGGTGTTTTCACACGTTTAGCTGACGCTTATTTCAGCAGCTACTAGGAAGGAGTGAGCAGGTAGAATTTCACTGTTTTGTTTGAGAATATTTCCGCACAAGAATATATATATATATATATATATATATATATATATATATATATATATATATATATATATATATATATATATTTGTGTGTGTTGATTTTTCTCCCCAATTGTATCTGGCCAATTACCCCACTCTTCCTAGCCGTCCCAGTCACTGCTCCACTCCCTCTGCTGATCCGGGGAGGGTTGCAGACTACCACATGCCTCCTGCGATACATGTGGAGTCGCCAGCCACTTCTTTTCACCTGACAGTGCGGAGTTTCACCAGGGGGACGTAGCGTGTGGGAGGATCACGCTATTCCCACCCAGTTCCCCCTCCCCCCTGAGCAGGCACCCTGACTGACAAGAGGAGGCACTAGTGCAGCAACCAGGGCACATACCCACATCCGGCTTCCCACCTGCAGACACTGACAATTGTGTCTGTAGGGACGCCCAACCAAGCCAGAGGTAACACAGGGATTCGAACCGGCAATCCCCGTGTTGTTAGGCAATCGAATAGACCGCTATGCTACCCGGATTGCCCCCTAGAATATAATTATATATGAATGCATATTATACATATTTATATATAAGATTGTATATGCTGTCTGCAAATACAAATTTGTATTTCACTTTTATGTTGCGGTAGAACTGAAAATGGAAATCAGTGCTAACGAAAGACAGCGTGTAGCCTGAACGGGCTGAAAGCCTATTGTATTGTAAAAAAGTTGGCTGTTATCTTAAGGGGAGGACATGGATTTAAGTGGTACACTTCCATTTAGATCAGTAAATAATAGGCATCAATAATACCAAAAAGGATCAAGTCATGGATTTTCATGTATTTGGCCATTACTTAATTAGCACGTGTTCAATCAATATTTCCATTTAAGGGCACCAGTGCACACATACACATAGGCACCTTGGCTCCAGCCTCTTTTCTCCATTTGCTACTTTCCATTATTGGTGTGCTACCTGCAATTCCACCGTACATCCTTCAACATTTGTTACACAACCTCTTCAGTCTTCATAGCCATTCAGCCCTCACGTTCTCACAGGTTCCCATTTCCCATTAGGGCTTTAACCCCAAAGGGCTACATAATTTATTCGGTTTTTATTGCAGACAGTCACAAAGGCAGAATACCCTTTGGGTAGTTTCTTTTTCTTTTTTTTAATGAAGATGAAATAACACTAAGTCAGACAGCCATGTGCGCAGGCTGACCTCATCCTAAGGCCACCTACACTGAAGAGGCTTTGCTGTCTCACTCGCACACTGAGCAGGAGAAAATTAGCATACCCTCGCTTCCTCATGCCACCTCCTGTCCACCTTGAAACCTGTCAGCCACAATCTTGTTCACCGTCATCTAAACAATGAGATTTTGTCGAACGCAGTCCAAAACAATTGAATTGCCCCGACTCCGGGGTAGCGCCACAGTCTACTTTCCAGAGCCAACTCCACATATTCAAAACACTACACTGACAGTACAGTACAGTGATGTGAAACCAAAGTACTGCCCAGCAAGCCAGGCCGTCGCTGCTGACAATAAGATGGATGGGCAATTTTGTTCTTTGGGAAATTTTGTGTTTGTAATGGTATTGGGGAAATGTATAAGCCATGGATACCTTAATTAGCTTTGATATCAAAATCAGATTAATCTTCCCCGTTCCCTTTCCCTCTCCCTGTGACTACCAGCAACTACCAGAGAAACTAATGCAGGATCCTAAACAACAGGCAGAAAGAAGTAAGAAGAATAGGAACTGGAACCAGCAAGGTGTTTCAGCCAATGTAAGAAAAGTATTCTTGGGGTGTCCGGGTAGCATAGCGGTCTATTCCGTTGTCTACCAACACGGGGATGGGCTGTTTGAATCCCCGTGTTACCTCCGGCTTGGCCAATTGGCCATGTCTGCAGGTGGGAAGCTGGATGTGGATATGTGGTTATGTGCCACATATGGATATGTGGAGCACCAGTGGATACGTGCCCTGGTTGCTGCACTAGCGCCTCCTCTGGTTGTTCTGGGCATCTGTTTGGGGGGGTCTGGGGGAGTAATGTGATCCTCCTGCGCACTACGTCCCCCTGGTGAAACTCTTCACTGTCAGGTGAAAAGAAGCGGCTGACGACTCCACATGTATCAGAGGAAGCATGCGGTCGTCTGCAGCCCCCCCCCCCCCCGGATCGGCAGAGGGGGTGGAGCAGTGACCGGGGATGGCTTGGAGAGCGGGGTGATTGGCCGAGTACTGGGGAGAAAAAGGGGGGACAAATAACAAAAAAAAAGGAAAAGAGAAGTATTCTTCAGACCAGAAAGGCATTTGAACTAGCAAGTTATGTCCTGCTGGAGAGAGTGGTTGCACTTTTCGTCCCTTGTCTAATAGATAAGATACTGTGATACATTTAATTAGAAAAAAAATTAGTACAGAAAGAGTCCGTGGAGAGTCTATTTATTGATCTACGGGTTAACCATAATGGGAGAGTAATCAGCACTTGCTCAGTCTGCACCTTGCTGACTCTACATGACTGATCTCTACAGCGTTGCCTTTATAGCGTGCGGTGTACAAAAATATATATACTATATATATATCCCACCGTTATAATGATAACCCACATGCTTCATAAATTACTAATTTTTACCAGCAGCTCTCTTTGATTCACTTTTTCAGAACTCACTGCCCCCAAGTGTTATTAAAGAAATTATTAGCACACTGATGCATGTACTGAGGTAAAGGCAGTCAAGCCGTACACCATCCTCACCCCGCTGGCTGCAGCCTTACGCATGGCTCGCTACTCCTCGCTGGTCACTAACCACTGCACATGTCTACCTGTCATTCGACAAGGCTTATCTTGCACGCAAATCTTTAGCATCTTAATGGGTTTCAGGGACACGCCGTCCGCCGAGGGTAACCGAGAGATGAAGAATATTGAGCAGGATATTTTCTTGGACGGGGTTTACACGGGGTCATATATTATCAAAATATTAACTCATAGGGCGTGTAAAGTGCGTGGGAGAAAAGATAAAGGGTTGATATGCATTAAAGAGTAATGCATTTGTATATCATGAGATGTGATGGAGGGCATTTCAATGAACCGCCATCTGTGACGCGATCTGTTTCATGAGATTAATACTTAGACATGGAACAACATCCCCCCTGCTGGAAAATTAGTATCTGATCTCCTCTGAGAGATCAGCAAAGCTCAGAGATGATTTCCCTTGCCACAGGAAACGAGAGATCATCCCATCAAAAAAAAAAAAAGGCAGTATGGGGGTTTGAGATATTCCTTAAGGGCTCCAAGGCTTGCAAAGCCAAATACATTTAGAAAAGTCATGCAGATACTCCAACCAGAGAAAAATATGGCTGGTTGTTTGTTAAAATGGATATAATCTCCATTGTAATTTGGGGCCAAATATCAAGGCAGTGCAAAGCGGACTCTTTAAAGCTTTTGACAGTGGCTACATAAATCAGTGTGAAGGAGAAATGACGAGGTTGATCTTTGTCATATTAGCAGTGCTAATATCAGAGATCAGAACAGTGATGACACACACTACACGTACCCCTGATATACCCTGCTGGGGAGTAAATGTACTCATGCTGGATCAAAGCTGTCCTGCACTTGTATGTATGGTTTCCAATTACAGACAGACAGACAGACCGACCGAGACAAGGACAGTGAGCGAGTGAGAGAGAACATAATAGAAATAAAGACGAAGACAGAGAAAGAGGGGGAGAAAAGGAAAAGAGGAAGAAGACGTGGAAGCTTTAACTCTAGAACGACCTATCCAAAGGAACTGCTCACAGAACTGAAAGTACTTTAAGAACAATTTACCTGCAGGAGTAGAAGGCCAAGGTAAACACAAATTGGTGAGATAGATACTCATTAGCAAAGTAATATAGTCTAATCTGGTTTGTTTATGGTCGTTAACTGTTCAGCTGCAAATGACTGTTTATTTTTGCCGGGGCAGGCGCTCATCGGAGCTACAACAAGACCCTAGGCCTTCCGACACAAACTCTGCCCAGAGCTGATGAGGGCATCAAGTGCCCATAAATACAAGGCGCACAAAAGACCCTGAACCCCACACTGCCTGCCAGTTGACTGGTAAGTGCCTCATTCATCCCATTCCTCTTCATTACCTCTCTGAAGTGAAGCCATTGGGCTCAGGGACAATGCTTTCTATGAGGGCCAAAGCCTTATTGAAAGACCACTTGCCTCAAAACTGCCTGGAAAGTCCTCAGGAGATTTTGTGAAGTTCTTTTCAATAAAGATAATGACATCATATTTTCTGAAATCTTTAGAGTGGTAGAGCGTTGCGGAGCCTCTTTGTCTGCGAATGGTTTCCTAACTGTAGGAGTCAATAAGGTTCAATGGACATAGGGTGTACCACATTCCACCACTTTATATTAATTTCTATACAAAAGTAGGCCCCAGCTTTATAACTTTATTGCTGACCTTTCCTAACGGGAAAACTTTGCAGCACTTACGTAGCACCCTCCTCTGTTGATCTACATAATGGATTGCAGTTCAGCAGTTCAACCGATTCATCATTATCAATTCATATCTGCCCCTGTTGGATACCTACAACTAAGTAACCTGTGAGGCTGAATAACCACAGGCAGGATGATAAAATTCAGGTATTCCTCCGTATCTCATCTCGCCGTGTCCACAACTCTTTGGAAACAAAGCGCAAAGCTAGTTTGATGAAAGGGTAAGTTTTACAACGCTTCTTGGGGAGAATATTTGCCCTTGGGTATAAATATCCTGTGCTGTACCGCCATGTAAAGTAGAACAGTTGAGAAATTCCTTTTTGTTTAATTAAACATTCTGTCGAGCCACCAAGTGTGGAATAGCTCAGTTTGGATTAAACTATAAACTTTGGGCAATCATCCATTTTCACCAATTCGAGTCTGAAAGTAATGTTTTGGCTGGATCCCTGTGTGTGTGTGTGTGTGTGTGTGTGTGTGTGTGTGTGTGTGTGGTATCCTGATTTATGTACCGACCATACACTGATATACTAGCCAAACATAGAGTTGGAGCAATTTAATCAATATCGATTGTATTATACCTGCCAGAAGTGTATGGTTAAGCATTGAGCGCTCGCAGCCCAGGGCTCCCATTAAACTCCAGTCATATACAGTTTTATATTCAGAGATGCAGGGAGCCCTCTGGGCAGCCTGTACACTCCTCACTTGATTTAGCTGTAAGGGCTGTGACCCTCTTAAGGAGAATGGTAAGGTAGCTTCACAATCCTCTTGAACCCAAGGGGGTCATGAAATGTGTCAAGGCTATGGTGATTTGGGCTTTTGTGTGGATGCACAGAGAGCCAGAAGTAGCTCATCTGGCATCAGGGGAGCATAGCGGTCTATTCTGTTGCCTACCAACACGGGGATCGCCGGTTCAAATCCCTGTGTTACATCCAGCTTGGTTGGGTGTCCCTACAGACAGAATTGGCCGTGTCTACGGGTGGGAAGCCAAATGTGAATATGTGTCCTGGTCTCTGCACTAGCGCCTCCTCTGATCGGTCAGGGCGCCTGTTCAGGAGGGAGGGGGAACTGGGGGGAATAGTGTGATCCTTCCATGCGCTACGTCCCCCTGGTGAAACTCCTCACTGTCAGGTGAAAATAAGTGGCTGGCAACTCCATGTGTATCTGAGGAGACACGTGGTAGTCTGCAGCCCTCCCCGGATTGGCAGAGGGGGGTGGAGCAGCGACCGGGACAGCTCGGAAGAGCAGGGTAATTGGCTGGCTACAACTAGGGAGAAAAAGGGGGGGAAAATCCCAAAAAAAAGAAAGGAAAAAAAGTGGCTCATCTGACAAAAAGAGACTTTGACTGACAGTTAGCTTCTCTGTCTATGTGTACATATGGGTTTCAGCAGGCATGGAGACAATTTGGACTATGGACATGATGGTTTACCTGTTTTTTCCCTGTTATTTCAAGTAATTACCTGGCATCTATGTAACATAACTGTAAATGTAGTGTAAAAAGGTGTAATTTATGTAATTTAGTCAGTAGGGCTAATCTTCCACCTCAAAATCAAGTCATATTTTGGCGGTGTGGACGAGTGACGAGCAGCTGTCGTGATTGGTTTGCAGAAGCCGTGACATTTCGTAAGAACCACAGTCAGTAAGGGGGGAGAAAACTTTCAACAATCAAGAGCTTCGCAAGGAGGGGTTCAAACTTGTACATTGATGGAGATTTCCGTTGATGTGATGAGCGGGTATGCAGGAGATTTTAGAGCTCCCTGCCAGTTGTTCAATAATTCGATAAAACAATGGTGCTTTTATATCTACATTGCCCATTTTGTTCAGTTGGAGACAAATAATCATTCTGGTGGTATGTTTTTTTACTACTTCATCTTTTTGAGTAGTACATTATAACTACGCACTATGCCTACTACATGTGTTAAGGGTGTTAACATGACAGCTAACACCACCCAAGCTAACTCCACCGCCTCGGACAATGCTGTTCTCAGTGCTATCGAATCACTTCGAGCTAGGGTTGCCAACTTTTACACTACCAAATAAGGGAGAAAAGGTGGCGTGCCGCAGCGGTGTGGGTAGTATGGTGTTGTGGGAATATACAGTGTATTGTTTTAAGCCATTTGTCATAATGATAGCTAATCTCTTACAGTCAAATTAAAGATCAATACACAACTCTCATGCCTTGGCACACATACGGTAGGTTTAATAATAGTTTGTTAATTTACAGCTGGTACCTTTAACACAGTCCTTTATTTGAACCATTACCTGTTACCTTTACTATTAGTCTAAGTCAGTACACTCTTGCACTGCAGGTTAGAAAAAGTTATCCCCTTCTTGTTAATCCTACAAGTGACAAACTAGAAGTAACAATAGCTTTTGTATGCTGTAGTTTTGCAGAGGAATCAAACAGCTGACTCACAGAAGGTGCACCCTCTGTGTACATAAACAGTGGCGGGGAATGAATGCTTCATATTCTTATTCATTAAAACTATATATAAGTTGGAAATCCCAACTTGGACCCTCACAACAACAACAAAACATTTAAATGCAAAAGAGGAAAAGAGGGGCATGCCTCTGCTCTCCAAGTCTACTTTTTCCATGGATATTTTTTCCCGCTCTCGACTGATTCAAGCAATATTTTGTCCTTTTGTGCAGCCAGAGAAAAGTCCTGACATGACAAATCACAGTTCACAGATATTTGAAGTTCATTTTTTGATCAGCTCTGTGCTGCATCTGTTTCTTGAGTCTGACCATTTAATGGTCATCAGGGAGAAAATCCTCTCTGCAAAGGCATTTGAGCCTGGAACACTGAGGACAAATGAGACAATCATGAACCTGTTGATCAAGTTGGCTTTCCCTATGTTTTGGAAAACTGCCACCCACTTCTCATTGGTGGATTTTGTGGTATCCTGTCTGGCTTTCTGTATGTCCTCCCTGCTAGCACAAAACTCTTGATAAGAGTTGGTCCATACTGACTGTCTCTGTCATTTTGAGGGCAGCCACCAGCTGCTCCAGGTCAGTGAAGGAGAGCTCTTTATGTAGGCCGATCGGTTTCAGTTTTATCATTCATTAAATTTTCTGGTGAGAAATCAAACGACTTGTCAATGTGTGCATCGGCAGAGTCACAGAACTTCAGAAAGTCTTGTTGCTGCTTTGGTCTTTGTGCTGACACTTGTTTGTCCATCAGCTGCTTGGTCTGGTATCCAAAAAAAAACTGTCGTTTCCGCTGAAGCATCTTCACTTTGAATCTTCCCACCTCCTCGTAAACATCTGTGATGCAGAGCACTGTTTCCTCCAGCTTTCTAACGGGCTCTCCCTATTGGTACCCACATCACAAAAAAAACAAATCAGTCTTTCGTCCCCTCTATTTCTGATGGAGCCTTTGCGCTTTGGAGACTCTGGAATATTTTCTTTGGATGACCTATTTATCAATGATGCTTTTGCATCTTTCAATTAGCTGTCTGAGAAGTTTAATTTACCTCGAAGTCACTTTTTAAGATATTTTGCCTCCAAAGACCCAATTGGACCACATTATTGAAATTAATCATGTTGAAAAAGGGTATATCAATAAATGTGATTATGCAATTAATACTTTTGGCCAAATACCACTTGAACCCTTAAACGGTGGGAGAGCGATATGGAAATGTCCATTCCAGAGGAAACTTGGGATCTAGTAATTAAGAGGATATACCCCTCCTCTATATATGCAGAGGGCATGGCATAATCCAGTTCAAAGTAGTGCACAGTCTTCATTGGCACAAACAGAAATTGGCTAAACTCAGATTTAGACCCAACTTGTGACAGGTGCAACCAAGACACTGTCAGTCTCTTACATATGTTCTGGTCCTGCCCGAAACTAACTCAGTTCTGGCATTCCATCTTTGAGGCCTTGGTCGCTGTTTTATGTTTCCCACTTGAACCATCTCCAATGAATGCCATCTTTGGGGTCATTCCAGCTGGTGCACATTTGAATGCTACTCAGGCAAATCTGTTGGCCTACACGAGATTGACACTGTGCAAATGGAAGGAGGCTTCCCCTCCTATTTTCGCACATTGGGTTGCAGAGGTTATGCAGTCACTGAAATTAGAAAAGATTAGATATATGAGAGGATCTTTTTCCAAAATATTAGATATATCACGAGAGGATCTATATTCAAATTCCACATGACATGGAAGCCCTTTTTAGACTTTGTGGAGGAGTTAGATGCTGGGTTGGTGGCTGGGGTTGATGAGCTTGCAATCTAGTTCTCAGCCCTTTCTCTTCTATTCTCCTCTTCCCTTTTGCTTATTTATTTACTTATTTGTTAGTTAATTTTCCCTCTTTTCTTTTGTTCTTTTAATTTATGCTTGCTACTTGTTTACTTTGCTAGTTTTTGTTACGGTTTAATTTAATTCATGTTATTTCGGGTGGCATACCAGGCGGGGTGGGAGCGTGGTGGGGGGTGTTGGATGGGTGGGCAGTGGGTTGGGGTTGGAGTTGTGGGTGTGTTTTGAAAATTGAAAATAAACCTTGTTTACAAAAAAATTGCACAGTGATTTCACTTCATTTCACTTGCAAGGCTACCATACTGGTAGAGGAACGGTTGAAACACATTTTTCTGGTGACAGCAGACTAACAGCTTCCTGATGTTAGACGGTCATTTCTAATGGCCAAAGTGGATTTCGAGCAACTAAGTGACTGACTGTAGTCACCATCTATCAATGTTCAGATCATGGATTTTATTTAGGTCGCTAGGCTACGCAGATCAGATGTGACTAAAGAATAACATACAAAATGTTAAGACAACAAAAAAAGTACAAGTCTTTATTTGAAAGTCCATTGATGCTCGAGACCAGCCACAGCACTCAGGATCAGAAAACTGAATTGATTAACATGCACAGATACAAAGAGACAAAACGTGTCATCCATCCATCCATTATCTGAACTGCTTCTCCTGCGCTCAGGGTCGTGGGGATGCTGGAGCCTATTCCAGCAGTCATTGGGCAGCAGGCAGGGAGACACCCTGGACAGGCCGCCAGGCCAGCACAGGGCCGACACACACACACACACACACACACACACACACACACACACACACACACACACACACACACACATTTGTACCTAGGGACAATTTAGTACGGCCAATTCACATGACCTACATGTCTTTGGACTGTGGGAGGAAACCGGAGCCCCCATAGGAAAACCATGCAGACACGGGGAGAACATGCAAACTCCAGACAGAGGACGACCTGGGATGACCCACCAAGGTTGGACTACCCCAGAGTTCGAACCCAGGACCTTCTTGCTGTGAGGCGACCATGCTAACCACTGCGCCGCCGGGGCACCCACAAAAAGTGTCAGTAATATAAAAATGTGATTTATGTGGCAGGCCCCCCATATCATTGGTTAAGAATCTTAGCCATAGTCTCCCTGCAAACCGAGCCATGTATTGTGTCTTACTGTATTCACGATGCTGTCAGCTGTGTGGTGAGCAGAACACACTAAAGCGTTTGACCCAACTTTGGCAGCTGCATTATTTTCTTCAATAAACCGGGTCAGCTCGTTTCAAAATTTTTGCTCTTGCAGTTGACAGGGCAAGCTTTACTTGTCATGTTTTCTGTCAACCGGCGAGCTAGTTTTCTTTTCTCTTGGTGGTGTTAACACTTGCGGAATTAAGGACGGGGATCTCTGAATGCTGGGATTTGCAAATTAGCTAGCTGAGCTGCTTCACCTTTATAAATCACAAGATCTTAACTGCCCACTGTTGGTAACTATGAGGGCATCGGCATGGCAGTATTTTTTACTGCATTTTCACTAAAAGATAAGTGCTCATTTTCACCATAAGATAAATACTGGAAATGACTTCCTGTAAGACAGCCCTTGTATAACTAGGACCATGTCTTTCTCCTGGGGAAGTTCAGAATTAGTTTTGTGGAGTAGAGCTTTATTTTCTTTCCTTGTGTTTTTTATTCTATGCCAGTTCAGCACAGAACAGTGACTTCTTCTAATCTTGCAGGAAAAAAAATACAGGGTTGGTATTTCTTTAGGAACCCAGTCTCACGGGCAAAAGTTAGTATCCAACTTATCTGCATTTCCCAAAAAGTATTGAACGCGAATGTTCTGTCTCGTGGAGACAATGCGATATGACATGTTAACGCTACACGGCTGATGTTTGAGGCATGTGCAATATCAGCATATCAAATATGAAAACAAACACAAGTCCACGCTACTTATATCCCCAATGTTGCTCTTTTTACACAATCCAGGCCAGCCAAACAAGGTTTGGTTGGGCACTGCTTTGAGTTCAGACTCATCGGTGTCTGATCACCTTTGAAATGGTCCAGGATGAGAAGCAAGGGGGTAGCTGTGGTGCTTGAACCAAGTTGTGTGTGAGTGGCGCTGTGACAGGGGAGTAAGCTACTGGAGTTCACCATCTGTCAGGCCTGGAGCAGAAGTTCAAATGGTTTTTTCCCCTCCCATCGCAGTATCCTCCAAACAGTTCAGACTCATTATGCTGCCTTTGACAGAGGAGAGCCTGACGGTTCCCTCAATGTCACCCCCGACTCATTACTTTGGCTGTGTAGTCATACCGCAGGAAGCAGCAGAAAACGTGACTGCGTGGGGTTTACAGGCACGTATCGCCGGAGTCTGTGTCGAACCTCTGGGGAAATTCCACCTCCTCCTCTCCTCACCGCATCCTTCGGTTCATTTGCCACCGGCAGCTTCCCATTCAGCTTCTTAAATGCCATCAAATCCAATTTGTGAACTTAGCCATTTAATAGAGCTAAATGGTCAGCGGAGGAGAGTGAAGGCCGAGGCTTTAATGCAAATTATTTGAGAATTATTTGAGAAAACATGTTTTAGTTGGAAAAAAGATCCAAGAATGGGCATGAGAAATGTACTCATACCCCCATAGGGTATAACACGCATACAGATCTTTTTTTTTTACATTAGCTGATTGGCCAACATATTGAACTGGAAAACAAAACACACATACACATAAACACAAGCAAATACACAAAAAGAAATATACATTCAAACACACACACAAGAAGATACAAAAGCAAATTTACACACAAATTCAGACACGCACAAACACACACACAAACACTCACACACACACACACGCACATGGCCATGTATACATGCACAAACTCTGCATATTTGCATTGCCTTGCAGTCGGCACTGTGTGACAGCAGAACTGCTTGCTGCCAAACGCTGAATGTCATCAAAGTCCAGAAGACAACCGTCAGAGTACACCTCGCTCTGAGACTGCTATGCAGCCTGGCTCTAAAAAACATGTTCCGCTGAATCACTTGTAGAACACATTTACTGGGATGTCACAAAGGAAACGTGACATCCGGAAGTTGTTGAGAGACCTCATAACCCCCAGGCTGCTCCCCAGGCTGCTCCCCTGGCTGTCACAGACTGTGACAAACACAATTCATTATAGATACAATGGAAGGCCATGGTAACTTATTTACACAATTTCAGTGCCTGCAGTTTGTTTGTTTGTTTGTTTGTTTTCTCCTAGCTTCATAGAGCAGATGTGCTGCCAGTTTGCAGACTGGTATGAACGTGCCTCTTAAAACCATTGGAGCTGTGGCTGTGGGCCGTTCTGCATCAACGCCCTGTGCTAAACTCTGTATGTGGCCCTCGATGTGTTGCTATGGGTGGTTAACCCCATCCAATAAAACAGTTGTTCTTATTAGAACAATGTGCTAATTATGCCGCAGTATGATAATTATGATGAATTCAACCTAAGCAATAGAAACGCAATTTAGTAATGCACAACAGTGCTTACGGTCAGGTCCTCATTAATTTCTTGGTGAAATTCCACATATTATGAGAAAAACATCTGGACAAATTGCTCATCCTGTCAGTTTTTTAACTCACAACTCATCTTATTTAAACAGCAGGTCCTGTTTGATAATCTAACTGACGGTTAAAACAAAAATTAGGCAGTCCCTCAATTTTACCAAACAAAAATTCTAGCATTAAATCATCATGCAATTGTAATACCGGCGACAAATACAACAAAAGTTATTTAACACTGTTTAAAAAAAAGCACTTTTCACAATGTTATTTTCCACAGTTTGAGGGTTGGCGGGAATCCTGTGCTGAAATGTGTGCCCACGTTTCTAAAAGGCAACATTTCCTTTTCATTAGTTTGTGCCATGGAAGGTGAGATCCAATTCCCATATTCACAACTAGAGCAATATGCAGCCATCGTAAAAACAAGACTCCCTCTGGGTGGATTAGTACAGCAGAGATTTGCACTAGAATTGCCTTTTTTTTCCACTCACTGTGCAGTAGAAGTCATTAGTTTGCTTTTTCCACTTCTCTATTAATGCCGAATTAAGATATAGAAGACAGCCAAGTTGTCACAGCCCCAGCCGTGTGTCCAGTTGTTGTCCTTGTGTTTTTTGTATTAAAGCAGGGACAGCCAGAACACAAGATTTTCATTGTGTTCTAAATACATATGACAATAACGTTGAACTTGAACTTGAAATGTTTTCCCCTGTGTGTGTGTGTGGGGGGGGGGCGTGGCTTCCTTCACTGGCACTCTCCGGCTCCCTCCTGTTTCGCCGGTTCATTCTCTTCACCTGCCCAGCCTGCACACCTGCCTTCCATCAGCTCAACAGTATATCTACTCCAGTTCTCCATCCGCTCATCCACAGATCGTTGTCTCTACTACAGTGGTGGTCTCTCACTCTCGGCCGCTCCACAAATGCATAGTCAAGAGTTATTCCTCATGCTGTTTGCGTTATCTGTATTTACGGTCTCCTTCTACTTCCGGGATAACTACTCTCCTGTCCCCCTGCCTGCCTTGCCTGCTCACTTACTAAATCTCCAAGTTTGTCCTCAGCCAGCCAAATTCACTGGTCCTGCTCAGCTCAAATTTACCATCCACCGTTCAGCTCAGTCCCCCCAGCTCTGCCATTGCCTCTACTTTCTGCCTCGCCTGCCATTCTCATTCGCCTTTATTCCTACATTAAACCTCTTTCACATTACTTGAACCCATTGTCGGAGTCTGCATTTGGGTCCACCTCTACTGATCATCACAAGTGTTCTTAATTCAATAAAATGCCATCACAACTCGATAAGGGGTGGGTCATAGTTGGCAAATAGGGGAGCGGACTGAGGAAGTGGCATTGATTTAATTGTGCTGTTTGATTTAATTCTTTATTGGACCCGCAGCTCAGAGCAGGGCTCTGCTGGCTTGATGATAAATGTTGATGTGTTGATCGTCAAGGGCCTGGGAAAACAATGCTTTCACGGACAGGGGGAATTGAGAAGGCTTTAGGTGTTATCTACACTCCAGGTTCCCATACACTTCTCAGACTCACAGAGACAATCCTGTTTTTCAAGTAATAGATTCGAAGCTGCCTGTTTTGGCTGTGAAGTGCCATAGTGCACAGAGCTGCTCAGGGACGGTGGAAGGGCTCAGCAGAGGGGGTGGAGCGGCAACCGGGATGGCTCGGGAGAGTGGGGTAATTGGCCGGATACAATTGGGGAGAAAAAGGGGGGGGGCACAAAAACAACAACCTTAGAATAGATTGTTTTAAATGTTCGTGGAACCTAGAGCAGCAACAGCATCAAACTGTCACAAGAAAAACATGCTATATCTAAATGGGCTTATTTTTTACAGCCCAAACACAGCAGCATCAGTTTCCATTCATCTTCATAGGAAGTGACAGCCATTGTGGCACGCCCCCTTGATTTACTGATCATTTGGGCTAAATTCATTCAGCCCTCAGGCCGCTAGCTATTGACAAATGACAGCAGACGTACAGCGTAATGGTACGTACAGTGAGGCGTGAGAGCGGCGAGGGGAGGGTGAGCGGCAAACAAGAGGGTGTAACTGTGACAATGGAGGGCGTTAACATGAACGAGGTGTATTATTTACTTAATTATCCATTTGCTTTGATGTCTTTGGGGGAAAGTGGAAGTGAAGAGACTGGGTACTCATTGTCCAATTGATGTGCAAATAAAAGGACAAACAACAAAATCGTAAGTTGTGTGTTACTTGGTTTCAATGAAAGGACTGGCTAATGGCAAGCGTGGCTAAGAATTCACTTTTCTGTTTCCCATGCTTACTTTTTTGGAGGACACACAGCTTTGATCCAACAAGGAATTGCGGATTTGAAACATTTATCCAACAAAATTAGGAAACATGAATGCAGCATGAGTCACATTGGAAGTAGCATCAAGCTATCAATGCTGGGTAAAGTTAACATCGCCTGTCAACCGATGAGGGCCACCACCTTTCTATACAGAGACACAATGAGCTGGTAAAGAAAAACAGGCATCCGCTATCACAGATCGTGGACTGTATTAAATTTTGTGGGGCTCTGAAGCGGTCCAACGAATCTCCCACATCACTCCACCAGGGCATGTTTCTGGACCTCGTTGACCAGTTCTCTTTTTTAGATAGCCAGTTAGCCAATCACCTGTCAAACACACAGGTTGCCAAGTACACATCTAAGACTAACCAAAATGAGTTGCTTGATTTTATGTTAGCTGTTTATGGACAAAAACTGGCTGATAAAATATCACAGGCATCATTTGTGGTTGTGCAATCTGACAAGACCACCAATGTGGCACGTGTAAGCCAGAGATTTCTCTGTTCCTCCCTGTTAGTGGATAGGACTGCGATGGGACTTGAAAAACTCCCGAGGGAGAAGCTCCAGCCATATAAATTGGAAAACAAATTGATCGCACAGACTTATGATGGGCCAGCTGTAATGAGCGGCGCTTCATCAGCCTTGCACGCAAGATGTGCGCTGCTATGCCCATCAGTTAAACCTTATCACGCAGCAGGCCTGCTCATCTCTCATGCCCGTCACATTGTTTTTATGCCAACATCTCAGCTTTTGCAACATTTTTCTCCAAGTCCCCCAAGAGAACTGGAGTCCTGGATGAAGTGCAAGTCCGCAAGTTTTTTCCACTCTGCCTTTATGCATGTTGATATTCTATACAGCATTCTTCAAAAACAAACCACAGATTCTCTCAAAACTAGACAGGCCCTGGAGAATTCTTCCTGCTCCATAGCTGAACTGGACAAGCTGACCACAGATGACATCCAGCCACATCCACAGCTGTTGCTGCAGCAACGCCATGCAGGATGCGGCAGTCTGATGTGTCAGTAGCCTTACAGGGCTGTGAAATAATGATAGAGCAGTCAAAGGCTCAGTTTGAGAAAGCCTGGCACTTAATTCAGAGTCAATAAATTCAAAAGACACTGTTTCCATGGTTTAAGACCAGCTTCCCCCAGAAGCAGCTGGACATTGCAAGTAAACATTTCTAATTGATACGCAGAGAAAAACTGAAAGGTGAGCTGATGGTGATGTACAGGAGTGTGGAGTTTGTGGGTTTAAAGTCTGCCATGTCACTTTTGAGGGTGTTGACAGAACAATCTTTAGAGCAGTTTTTCTGAAACATTTACATTAATGCAAATAGCCATCACAAATCTCATGACATTGGCAGAATCAGAGAGGTGTTTCAATACACTTAAGAGGATCAAATTATTTCTCTTAAGTACTTTGGGACAGAATAGGCCGAACGGACTGGCTATGCTCTCTATCGAGTGGGACGTCATCCAAAACCCAACAGATTTCAATGACATGGTGATTAACCTGTTTGTGTTCCAGAAAGATTTACAAAGCACTTTATCTAGACACCCAAAGTGCTTCTCAGTGAACGGGGGAAACTCACGTCAACCAGCACCAATGTGTAGAACCCACTTGGATGGTGCACAGCAGCCATTTTATGCCAGAACGCTCACCAAACATCAGCTTGAGAGGGAGGAAACACTGAGCAAATTACACAGGGGGATGATTAGGTGGCCAGATGGAGACAGCCAGGTTGGGACATCGGGGCAACAAGTGCCATAGGCTCTTTAATGACCACAGTGAGCCAGGACCTCCATTTCAACATCTCAGTCGAAAGATGGCATCTCTTACAGCACAGTGTGTCACCATCAATGCACTGGGGCATTGGGTTTTTTTTTTTTTGGATTAGAGAGTAGACTGCCCCCTACTGGGTCACCAACACCACTTCCAGCAGCAACTGCGTTTTACCCGGAAGGTCTCCCATCCAAGTACTAGCCAAGCCCACACCTACTTAGCTTTTCTCATTCAGCAGAGCCAGGGTATATCTTGGTATGGCTGCCAGCCCAAGTTTACCGACCTCTTAAAAGACTATCACACACATTTTGTTTAGTTTTCCTGTCCACATACTGCCCGTCTCTTTCCTATAATGACCGTTATTTTTGCTGTACTTACCAAATTGTTTTATTCGGGACATGATGTTTGACACAGTGTGTTGCAAAAGGGTTGTGATAAAAACAGTTGCAGTATCTACTGGCAGTCGTTGCAGTTGGATCACGGTTTGTAGTGCATCCCTAGCTGGATGCATCGTGTTCTATCATGTAGCCTATCATGCTTACGTTTTGGTTTTGTTAAAAATGGCATGTGCTAATGTGTACAGAGAAAAATAGTCAAATGGCATGTGTGCGTGTATGTGTGTGAGAGAGAGAGAGAGAGAGAGAAAGATAAAGACAGATACAGAGAGTTTTTTTTTTGCATCATGCCATTGCTGTGAGAACTTCTGTATACTGTTGTTGTAGATCACTTGCTATAACAACTTGTCATAGCAAGTGATCTACAACAACAATATACCACATTATTAACAAGGTAGCTGGACACATTCTGATATATTCATTCACTTATTCATTCATTCATCTTCAGCCACTTCTCCGGGGTCGGGTCGCGGTGGCAGCAAACTAAGTAGGGCACTCCAGACATCCCTTTCCCCAACAACGCCCTCTAGCTCCTCCTGGGGGATCCCAAGGCATTCCCAGGCCAGATTGGACATGTAGTCCCTCCAGCGAGTTCTGGGTCTATCCCCGGGGTCTCCTCCCAGTTGGATGTGCACGGAAAACCTTCAAAGGAAGGCGCCCAGGAGGCATCCTAATCAGATGCCCGAACCACCTCAACTGGCTCCTTTCGACACGAAGGAGCAGCGGCTCTACTCCAAGCTCCCTCCGGATGGCTGAGCTCCTCACCCTATCTCTAAGGCTGAGCCCAGACACCCTACGGAGGAAACTCATTTCAGCCGCTTGCATCTGTGATCTCACCCTTTCGGTCACGACCCAAAGCTCATGACCATAGGTGAGGGTTGGAACGAAGATTGACTGTTAAATTGAGAGCTTTGCCTTTCGGCTCAGCTCTCTCTTCACCACAATGGTCTGGTACAACGTCCGCATTACTGCTGATACTGCACCAATCCACCTGTCAATCTCCCACTCCATCCTACCCTCACTTGTAAACAAGACCCTGAGATACTTAAATTCCTTCACTTGAGGCAACAACTCATTCCCAACCCGGAGGGAGCAATCCACCATTTTCCAGTAGAGAACCATGGCCTAAGACTTGAGGTCCAAGGCCATGGTTCTCTGATATATACAGTGCATCCAGAAAGTATTCACACCCCTTCACTTTCCCCACATTTTGTTATGTTGTAGACTTATTCCAAAATGGATTAAATTCCTTTTTTTCTCACCAATCTACATACAATACCCCATAATGACGAAGCGACAAAGGTTTTGAAGAAATTTTTGCAGATTTATTAAAAATAAAAAACTGAAATATTGCATGTACATAAGTATTCACACCCTTTACTCAGTACTTGGTTGAGGCACCCTTGGCAGCGATTACAGCCTCAAGTCTTCTTGGGTATGAAGCTACAAGCTTGGCACACCTATATTTGGGGTATTTCTCCCATTCTTCTCTGCACATCCTCTCGAGCTCTGTAAGGTTAGATGGGGAGCATCACTGCACAGTTATTTTCAGGTCTTTCCAGAGATGTTCAATGGCGTTCAAGTCTGGGCTCTGGCTGGGCCACTCAAGGCCATTCACAGACTTGTCCCAAAGTCACTCCTTCGTTGTCTTGGCTGTGTGCTTAGGGTCGTTATCGTGTTGAAAGGTAAACCTTCGCCCCAGTCTAAAGTCCTGAGCGCTCTGGAGCAGGTTTTCATCAAGGATCTCTCTGTACTTTGCTCCATTCATCTTTCCCTCGATCCCGACTAGTCTCCCAGTTCCTGCCCCTGAAAAACATCCCCACAGCATGATGCTGCCACCACCATGCTTCACTGTAGGGATGGTATTAGCAAGGTGATGAGAAGTGCCTGGTTTCCTCCAGACGTGACGTTTGGCATTCAGGCCAAGGAGTTCAATCTTGGTTTCATCAGACCAGAGAATCTTGTTTCTCATGGTCTGAGAGTCCTTTAGGTGCTTTCTGGCAAACTCCAAGCGGGCTGTCATGTGCCTTTTACTGAGCAGAGGCTTCCGTCTGGCAACACTACCATAAAGGCCTGATTGGTGGAGTGCTGCAGAGATGGTTGTCCTTCTGGAAGGTTCTCCCATCTCCACAGAGGAACGCTGGAGCTCTGTCAGAGTGACCATCGAGTTCTTGGTCACCTCCCTGACCAAGGCCCTTCTCCCCCGATTGCTCAGTTTGGCTGGGTGGCCAGCTCTAGGAAGAGTCCTGGTGGATCCAAACTTCTTCCATTTACGAATGATGGAGACCACTGTGCTCTTTGGGACCTTCAAAGCTGTAGAAATTTTTTTTGTACCCTTCCTCAGATCTGTGCCTCGATACAATCCTGTCTCGGAGGTCCACAGACAATTCCTTTGACTTCATGGCTTGGTTTCTGCTCTGACATGCACTGTCAACAGTGGGACCTTATATAGACAGGTGTGTGCCTTTCCAAATCATGTCCGATCAATTGAATTTACTACAGGTGGACTCCAATCAAGATGTAGAAACATCTCAAGGGTGATCAGTGGAAACAGGATGAACCTGAGCTCAATTTTGAGTGTCATAGCAAAGGGTGTGAATACTTATGTACTTGCAATATTTCAGTTTTTTATTTTTAATAAATTTGCAAAAATTTCTACAAAACCTTTTTTCACTTTGTCATTATGGGGTATTGTATGTAGATTGATGAGAAAAAAAAGGAATTTAATCCATTTTGGAATAAGGCTGTAACATAACAAAATGTGGGGAAAGTGAAGGGGTGTGAATACTTTCCAGATGCACTGTATACCTTGTTATTAACAAGGTTTATCTCTCTCATCTTTCATCATCAGCCACTTCTCTGGGGTCGGGTCTTAGTGACAGCATGCTAAGTAGGGCACTCAAGACATCCCTCTCCCCTGCAACGCCCTCCAGCTCCCCCTGGGGAGCTGGGGAGGCGTTCCCAGGCCAGAATGGATATGTAGTCTCCAGCGAGTTCTGGGTCTACCCCGGGGTCTCCTCCCTATTGGTCCTCCTGGACCAGTCTGCGATGCCAGAAGTTGGCATGCCCCAGTCCCCGCCTTTCCCTTTCGCCCAGCCTGCATTGCACCCTACCCCAATGCTCATCCCCGCGGGTGGTGGATCCATGGTGGTTGCTTCACAGCAAGAAGGTCCTGGGTTCGAGCTCCGGGGCAGTCCAACCTTGGGGGTCGTCCTGAGTCATCCTCGATGTGGCGTTTGCATGTTCTGCCCGTGTCTGCGTGGGTTTCCCCTGGGGGCTCCGGTTTCCTTCCACAGTCCAAAGACATGTAGGTCAGGTGAATCGGCCTTACTTAATTGTCCCTAGGTATGAATTTGTGTGTGTGTGTGTGTGTGTGTGTGTGTGTGTGTGTGTGTGTGTGTGTGTGTGTGTGTGTGTGCTTATTGCCAAGAAGCATTGTTACAACAAAGAAATAATCTACCAAACACAAATTTTTTTACTTTTTGTGTATATATATATATATACACTACCGTTCAAAAGTTTGGGATCACCCAAACAATTTCGTGTTTTCCATGAAAAGTCACACTTATTCACCACCATATGTTGTGAAATGAATAGAAAATAGAGTCAAGACATTGACAAGGTTAGAAATAATGATTTGTATTTGAAATAAGATTTTTTTTACATCAAACTTTGCTTTCGTCAAAGAATCCTCCATTTGCAGCAATTACAGCATTGCAGACCTTTGGCATTCTAGCTGTTAATTTGTTGAGGTAATCTGGAGAAATTGCACCCCAAGCTTCCAGAAGCAGCTCCCACAAGTTGGATTGGTTGGATGGGCACTTCTTTGAGCAGATTGAGTTTCTGGAGCATCACATTTGTGGGGTCAATTAAACGCTCAAAATGGCCAGAAAAAGAGAACTTTCATCTGAAACTCGACAGTCTATTCTTGTTCTTAGAAATGAAGGCTATTCCATGCGAGAAATTGCTAAGAAATTGAAGATTTCCTACACCGGTGTGTACTACTCCCTTCAGAGGACAGCACAAACAGGCTCTAACAGGTACTATTTAATGAAGATGCCAGTTGGGGACCTGTGAGGCGTCTGTTTCTCAAACTAGAGACTCTAATGTACTTATCTTCTTGCTCAGTTGTGCAACGCGGCCTCCCACTTCTTTTTCTACTCTGGTTAGAGCCTGTTTGTGCTGTCCTCTGAAGGGAGTAGTACACACCGGTGTAGGAAATCTTCAATTTCTTAGCAATTTCTCGCATGGAATAGCCTTCATTTCTAAGAACAAGAATAGACTGTCGAGTTTCAGATGAAAGTTCTCTTTTTCTGGCCATTTTGAGCGTTTAATTGACCCCACAAATGTGATGCTCCAGAAACTCAATCTGCTCAAAGAAGTGCCCATCCAACCAATCCAACTTGTGGGAGCTGCTTCTGGAAGCGTGGGGTGCAATTTCTCCAGATTACCTCAACAAATTAACAGCTAGAATGCCAAAGGTCTGCAATGCTGTAATTGCTGCAAATGGAGGATTCTTTGACGAAAGCAAAGTTTGATGTAAAAAAAATCTTATTTCAAATACAAATCATTATTTCTAACCTTGTCAATGTCTTGACTCTATTTTCTATTCATTTCACAACATATGGTGGTGAATAAGTGTGACTTTTCATGGAAAACACAAAATTGTTTGGGTGATCCCAAACTTTTGAACGGTAGTGTATATATATATATATATAATATAAAATCCAATGAGTCAAGTAAATTCCTTATGAGACAGTACAAGCCTGTTTCATGCCATAAGCAATCATCAGCTGTCAATAAAGCTTTACTGACAGCTGATGTCAATAAAGCTGAAGTCTACTTGAGGGATGGAGCCCCATTCTTCCAAAAGATATTCCCTCATTTGGTGTTTTGATGATGGTGGTGGAGAGCGCTGTCTAACAAGTCAGTCCAAAATCTCCCATAGGTGTTCAATCGAGTTGAGATGTGGTGACTGTGAAGGTCATAGCATATGATTTAGATCATTTTCATACTCATCAAACCATTCAGTGACTCCTCGTGCCCTGTTGATGGAGACATCATCATTCTGGAAGAGACCACTGCCATCAGGATAGAAATGTCTCATCCTAGGATAAAGGTGATCACTCAGAATAACTTCGTATTGATTTGCAGTGACCCTTCCCTCTAAGGGGACAAGTGGACCCAAACCATGCCAGGAAAATGTCCCCCCACAGCATAACAGAACCTCAAGACCCCCGCACCATAGGAGTCATAATGTTATTAGCTGAAACTGTTTATCATGTTATGCTAATATCACAGAGTATACCAAGTGCCAAGACGAGCCTACCATGTTTTTCGCCTTTACGTGATTTTTAACCTGTAGATATTAGCAAACTCGCTAAAATGGTCTTTAGATACAATGTACTTTTGCCACTGGCAGGGCTACAAAACAGCAGGTCCTCGTTTTGTTTGTATCATATTTCTTCCAGCACACACAGGGGGAGGAACATGCATGCCACGAGCACGGGGTGGAGTATTACACATTTCTATGGAAAAAGCACAAAGAAGAGGAACTACCAAACCAGAAATCGAGCTGCATCGATATGCATCCAGGAAATTTGAAATAGAAGAACATCAACAAGAAAATTATGTTGACCGCCAACAGCAAAGGTGTTGCTGCAAAAATAAAGAAACGAACACCTGACCGTAACAC
Organism: Lampris incognitus; assembly: GCF_029633865.1. Classification (NCBI taxonomy): domain Eukaryota; kingdom Metazoa; phylum Chordata; class Actinopteri; order Lampriformes; family Lampridae; genus Lampris; species Lampris incognitus. The sequence continues at coordinate 38,444,212 of NC_079223.1, forward strand.
AAAATGAAGAAGATAGAAGGATAAATGATAAGGTAGAGTTAGTCCTGGCTGACGTTCAACAACTCTTGGAAATTGTTCCCTGACTTCAGCCTCGGGCATCCTCAAGACAATATCCCGGGCAGGAAAATTAGGGAATTGTCTTAGAAAAAAACCCACCTATAAATATTTAAATAATGCGTGTAGGTATGAGTGCAAATAATGCGCAAGGGCAAGTAAAATCAAACATACCTATATATAACGTAAGACACCTATATAACGCGCATTTTTATGTATCATCTAATCTTTGATAATCTGCGTTAACGATGAACATCTTTTCTTATCTTCCATTCGTTATACAAGGGCATAGGATTGGTAAATGCTATATTTAGATTTTGTTGAGCATTATTGAATCACACAGAGTAACGTCACATACCCGCTGGACTTGCTCTCTCTCTCCTCCCGGATTCCTTGGACCCGACCCTTGTCTTGTTGTGAAAGCCCTCCCCGCTGACAGCAGCTCCTCCTCGCACGTCTGGACCAGTACGACCGCCTCTAACCCTGCCTGACTCCATGACGGCGACCCTCGCATGTTGATGGCTAACGGAAGACCCAGCCAGTTTACAAATGAAGATTATGCATCACTGCACAAAGATTATTCTCGACAAATTTACCAGGCAATAACAGACATCATGTGAGCACGTTCTTCATTCTGAAGATTAACACACGTTTTGGTCATGAAATTAGTTAGCGGTAAAATAAGCTAATTCACATACTGTAGCGAATTCGGGGGACAACGCAATCACAGGAACAGCCGCGGCCGGGAAGCGAACCCGTATCGCCCGCACCGCAGGAGGAATCGCTAACCGCTCGACTAAAGGGTCAGACTCGCCAGCCAATGGCCAGCGTGTCTTCTTGTCCATGCACGTTACAATACTTTGAACAATCAACAGCAGCTGGCGTTAGCCGGGTATATATGAGCACTAGCTTTTTATGATATTACCTTTCTGAAAACGTGTTGCTGTCAGCCACACGATAAACAGCCTAATGTTAAGCTGATCCAGAGACTTGATGATGTCAGTCAAACGAAAGGTTTGATTTTTGGTTTCACGCTCGTCTCTCTTGGTCACACGCAGTATGACAATCGTGGCAGTAGCGTGCTAATGTATCTTGACGATTCGACGATAAAAAGAACAGAAAAAGAACGTCGCCAGTCGTAAATACAACCGCTTTCAAAATGTTACACATTAAGGCCTTAAAATTTACTTCTGGGCGTCCGGGTAGTGTAGCGGTCTATTCTGTTGCATATCAACACGGGGATCGCCGGTTTGAGTCCCCGTGTTGCCTTGGTCGGGCGTCCCTACAGACAGAATTGGCCGTGTCTGCGGGTGGGAAGCCGGGTATGGGTATGTGTCCTGGTCGCTGCACTAATGCCTCCTCTGGTTGGTCGGGGGCACCTGTACAGGGGGGAGGGGGAACTGGGGGGAATAGCGTGACCCTCTGTGATGTCTTGAGTTGATGCAGTTGGAGGACAGTAGGGGGAGCTAGAGGGCAAGATAGGACGTAAGTGACTTTAAGAGGGGAGAAGGAGTGTGACGTGGGTTGTTCTGTTAGCGTACGCTAACAGACGTGTGTCTTCGAGTGGTCCCTTAGCAACACAACACCCTCCCATGCTATTCCCCCTGGTAAAACTCCTCACTGTCAGGTGAAAAGAAGCGGCTGATGATTCCACATGGATCGGAGGAGACATTGGCCAAGTACAACTAGGGAGAGGGGGGGGGGGGGAAGGGGGGGGGTGAAAAAAAGAAACTCCATCCATGCAGCCATTATCCGAACCGCTTATCCTGCTCTCAGGGTCGCGGGGATGTTGGAGCCTATTCCAGCAGTCATTGGGCGGCAGGAGGGGAGACACCCTGGACAGGCCGCCAGACCATCACACAGGGCCGAAAAAAGTAAATAAATAAGTAAATAAAAATTACTTCTGATATAAGCAATATATGGAACGTGTTTACTGGGCTTTCAGGACATGTGTGTTCGTAATGTGTTTTGGTGAGAAAGTTTGAATGTAAACAATAAACCAAAGCGAGTGTGTTTACAAGGAAAACTACTGTAGCGGCTCCGTGCTGGGGAGGCGCAGGGGCTCATGGGACGGTAAATGTTTGAGTTGATTGTGTTACATTTTTGCGTGTTCGGGTGTTCTGTTCATGTTGGGATGTGTTGCTGTTTGGGGGTTTCACCCGGACTGGGTAGAGGACTGTTGCTGACTCGACTGACCTTAGGACGTTAGACTGGTGTCGCCAGTTGTGACCTTGGGGGGGGGGTCATTGTGTGCAGTCAGTTCTGGTCTGTTCTGGCCAGTGTATAAATAAAAGTGCACTCCAGGAGTTGTGCGGTGTATGGGGGCACGGGAGTTGCGATTAAAAAGAGATCTCTGCCTCTCGACTCATTCTTCCACGCCGGCTCGCCACACTACATTGGGTACCTTACCATGGTATGTCAGTACCACCGCAGCAAAACGCCATTTCTTTAGATGAGCTGAAATCTGCCAGAGTCAAAGAGCATTTCTGTTCAGTGGCCATAACAAAATGGAATACCGAAGATGAGTTCTCCATGTGTAATGAGTGACTTCTCTCTCTCTCTCTCTCAGTACAGACACTGGACATATTGAGCGTGTCAGGACTGCTCAGCACCAGCCTTATGAAGAAGAGTGTGTGTGTGAGGGAGGGGAGAGAGTGAAGGGGGGAAGGGGGTAGAAAGTGAGTGACATTCGCCTGGCACAGTGTAGACCTCTCCAGAGATTTCAGAGAGATTTCCAGAGGAGTTGACTAAAGGGGAAGAAGAAGACAAGGGAAAACTCTCGTCGCCCTGCCGTCCCTGATCGAAGATGCAGCATGAAATACGGGATTTGTTCCTATCAAATTGGGCAATTACCCTTTGTCGTCGAACAAGTGCAGATGGTTTACTGAGGATGAAACAATATAATGAGCAAGGAAACAACAGCAGACTTGGGCTAACGGCAGGTGTCTCAACATGGGGAAGGCCTAAGGGATACGCTCAAAAGGTCGTGAGCTTTTTCATCACGACACAAGCATTAGGAAAGACAATGGTCTGAGGTTAGTCTGACAGGGCCAAAGGACACAGAGGGATTGGGGAATCAAAGAAGTGTGGCGTACATTTCCAGTTGGATGTGGGGAAAGGGAGAGACAGGTTGCTGCACACAGATGATCCGTCTCTCAGCGGGCCGTGCAAATGCTCGATAGATGCAAGCAGCGTATTCACTGAGCATATGAGGTGAAATACATCAGCTTTACTAGCTTTAATAGCACTGTCTCATGAGATCTGCTGTTTTCTCATGTTCACTTCTACAGTTCAAATTCTTTTGCTTTCCAGCCACTGCTTTGTAAACATAAAAGCTTTTGTGAAGCAAAATATCTTAAATTACTCCTAAATTTAGGGGTAAGTACTCTAACCACCGTTACTTCAGCTAAACTTTACAGCTATTTTCATCTAAGCGCTGTGGAGTCATCCCATAACATCTGATTAAACCGCACAGTTCACAGCATCGATACTCCGTCCTGGAGTTACTGACAGTCTACCTGTTAGACCCATCCAACATCAAATCTGGTTTAGATGACACCCTTGAATGTGCACCAATGTGCACACACAATGGTTTGACTCTCAATGGTGGGACCCAGGGAGTCCTTGAGGGTGCGTGGTGTCTACATGTTAAGCGACGGGGTAAACAAGTAGGGAGTGAGAGAAAGAGAGAGACAGAGAGAGAGACAGAGACAGAGACAGAGACAGAGAGAGAATTAAACCAAGACACCATGACCGCTCACTCTGGAATGATCTTCTGCACAGAAATGGGATTAGGCCACCAAAATGACATTTATCAAATGTTGACACACTTATTATTCATCCCTGCAAATGTCAAAGACGACAGCGTCAGAAGAGAAATTTGGGGTCTGGCAGTATCGGTTCATCCATTGAATGCAGTGAAGAAGTAATGAATGCAGAAAACATACGAGTGCCTCCGCACGCTCGCAGATGTCTGAACCAAGTCATTACTGAGTGCCTCAATGATAAAGATGGACGAAGACATAGGCCTATTAAAAGATACATTCACACATCAGTGGTTGCAGGCCGCACACACAAACACACAATGCACAAATATACACAGATGCATTTTGCAGATCTGTGAACACAGTTTATCTCTAAACTTCATTAAGTTCTCTCGACGGTAATATACTCTCATTTTTTCCTGTAGGGCTATTTCACATGTAATGTCAGTGCTGTTGTCGGTAGTACGAACACTGAAGCTCGGTAATAACAAGGTAATGGTGACGCCCATTCCATGTTAATTCACAGGGACTACTGTCTTAACAACAAACCATCATGTCAATACAGTCAAGAAAGAATTTTATGAGATAAAAACAGAACTGAAGAGAAACAGGTACTTCTGCGTTTTCCAGCCTTGTGTCATTAACTAGCATTTGTGTCTCTGGGTAGTAAACAAAGGGTAATATTAAGATGTTCAGTGTGAATCGCAGTCAAACTGCTACATCGGTAACGTGTCCAGGTAGCGTAGCAGTCTATTCCGTTGCCTACCACCACATGGATCGTCGGTTCAAATCCCCATGTTACCTCCGGCTTGGTCGGGCGTCCCTACAGACACAATTGGCCGTGTCTGCGAGTGGGAAGCCGGATGTGATTATGTGTTCTGGTTGCTGAGCTAGCGCCTCCTCTGGTCGTTCGGGCGCCTGTTCAGGGCAGAACTGGGGGGAATAGCATGATCTTCCCACGCGCTACGTCCCGCTGGCGAAACTCCTCACTGTCAGGTGAAAAGAAGCAGCTGGCGACTCCACATGTATCGGAGGAGGCATGTGGTAGTCTGGAGCCCTCCCTGGATCGGCAGAGGGGATGGAGCAGTAACCGAGACAACTCGGAAAAAAGGGTAACTGGCCAAGAACAATTGGGGACAAAAAGGGGTGAAAAAAAACCCTACATTGGTAACTACCATAAACTACTATTGCTGCTCTGGTGGTGTTGTTGACTCATTACTCTGGAATTGCCTCGCTATTACACTCTGTCTTATTAGCTAGCCGCAAGTCACAATATGCTAATATGTTTGAACTCCCTTACTTGTTACTTAGGCATTTTCTAGTCTGTGTGTATCACCCTGCCCGTGATGAGATGTGATGTTTTGTGGTTTCTGTGTAGCTGTTTGTGATTTTTTCTCCTTTTTTTTCTGGGGCAAGACAGTTGTATAAACCCTAAGGGATGCCTATGACTCAACAGCAGAGAAATAGATACTGTTTTGCAATTTCTAAGATATGCATATGAAAATCAACAGAAGCTGAGAAATCCAATAGCTTATAGCTAATAGACTAGGTCTCTTACCCTTAAGCAATATCAAAACCATCAGGGGTGAATCAAGATGTACTCTACATACACACCCGCACATACAGAAACAGGCAGAATCTTTATTTTCGACTTTTTTTTTTTTGAGATCCTTTTTGATCCCCGTAGGGAAATTACGCTCTGCATTTAACCCATCCTGGTCGTGTAGCTAGGAGCAGTGGGCAGCCACTGTGCAGCACCCGTGGGACCAACTCCAGTTCGTCTTGCCATGCCTCGGTCAGGGGCACAGACAGCAGTATTAACCTTAACATGCATGTCTTTTTGACGGTGGGGGAAACCGGAGCACCTGGAGAAAACCCAGCGCAGACACAGGGAGAACATGCAAACTCCACACAGAGGACTACCTGGGATGACCCCCAAGGTTGGACTACCCTGGGGTTCTAACCCAGGATCTTCCTGCTGTGAGGCAAAAGCACTAACCACTGCACCACTGTGCTGCCCATTTATTCTGCAAAAAGCTACCATTAACTTATTTTCTTGCTGTTTATCTCCTCGGACTATGAGGTGGTCTATTCCCACCGACTCTTGTGGCGGTGTACTGTTCTGAGATAGTCAACAGATCAATCTATACTGTGGTGTTTAAAGAAGGGAACTGCAAAGGAGCCACCAAAAGGGTTGTTTAGTCTGACAACAAAACCCAGTTGCCCAAATACACAGCAGCCATTGCTGCAGCTAACGGATGGCTACAAACAAATGCGTGTGCACACATACAAACACATACAAGATGCTTGTATGTGCACAGTGTCACGCACATGCACACGTACACACACACACAAACACACACACACAGCATACCCTGGGCAGCAAGGGGACTGGTTGTTTTATTTTGGAGAGATTTGCGCCAGGGGACCACAGAGTGAGCTTGGTGCTTTTCAACTTCTCTCCCCCTTATCTGCCTTCATACAGATAAGGGTATGAGGCTGGAAATGACAGTAATGGAATGGATCCAAGAGAATACCTGTGGGGGTGACAGCGTCATGGAGACAGAGAGGGAAGGGAAAGCAGAGACACTGAAGACACATGACTAGAATGGGCATGACAGGAGAAAAGGGGTAAGCCACTGCAGAAACCCCAACAGGTACTGTCACCTCCACGTCACTTGCACACTTCTGTCATCTACCTAGTGTCCCAGTACACCCCATCCCGCCTGCTGCCGAACTCAAACCATGTCGAGAAAGATTCATTATCTTGTTTTATGCACGTCTGCTCGGACTAACGGCGAGTAGTGACAGTAACATATGGGTGAGTGGAAGGACACGAGACGTTCTGTGACAAAATGATTTGAAGACAGACAGACAGACAGGCATACAGACAGAATCAAGTTGCTGACCATCTTCTTCAAATTAAGCTCATATATTTCTACATGTAGTGCATTATTCATTATTTGGTTGTCCTTTCAACAAATTGGTGGCTACCCCTATTTCAACTGCAAATCTGCAAGTATGACCTTCAGAGAGGATCGGGAGTAGGTTTTTCTTTCCTGACAGTGGTGGATGGACTCCAACATGTGATTCTTCTCAGTTTAAAGTGCCTTTACAGGTGCAAATCCTCGCTAGCGTCAGCGACATACTTGGCTACCGCACCGCATTCCCAGTGACACTAATTTGATTAAGTGCACCCCCATAAATGCTGCGACACCTGATTAATTTTCTTAATTTCATTTGGTAATGAAAGCCACGGGGGTGGATTTGGAAGGAAGACTTCGGATATTCAGAGTATATTATACCCTTCTCGGATTTTTTTTTATTTTGTTTTTTTAGTTTAAGTTCATTAATGTCCTCAAAAGCAGAAACATCAGAGGACGAGGAATTGCTCACACATTTATGAAATGTGGGTGTGATCTAAAAAGCACTTGTTAAACTATCTGCAGACTGCTGGAGAGAGAGAGAGAGAGAGAGAGAGAGAGAGAGAGAGAGAGAGAGAGAGAGAGAGAGAGAGAGTGCATAAGGAGGGATAGACGTGGATTTTGCTGAATTACCCGCTGGGACGGGGAAAGGAAATGTGCTAATACAGTGAATATGGGAACAGAAATGATGGAAGGATGGCAGACAGGTCGTTAGGGAATCCCTCGACCACATTTGGTAGCCAGCAGCACGTTTTCTCTCGCAGGAGTCATCACCACCTCCGTACCTGCAGCCTCCCCCTGAGCGTGGCTTTTCTCTCGCTATCATTCTTTTCTCCCCCTATTCTCTTTTAGAAAGACTCCCCCCCACCCCTCCCATCAAGTTCATTTCACACCAATCCATTCTCTTCCAGTCTTTCTACAGCTCACCTTCTCCCACAGCCGAAATAAATAAATAAATAAACAGACGCCTTGCTCCCTCTGCTCATGTACAGAAGCACTGCTTCCTTTTCTGTCTAAACGTCAATCTCAGCACCTCTTTACCTTTAAGCCTTTCCCTTCCTCCAAAGCCTTAGTTAGGCCTGGTCCTGAAATCCAGGCTCAACACTGCACACACACATGCACACACACACACACACACACACACACTCACAAAACTATACTTATGGGGCCCCCTCATTGACTCCATTAATTTCCTAGCCCTTAACCCTAACCTTAACCACACAAACTACATGCCTAACCCTAACCCTTACCCTAACCCTAATTCTACCCTTAACCCTAAAACCAAGTCCTGACCCTAAAATACTAGACCCTTTCATTTGTGGGGCCTGACAAAATGGCCCCACAAGTTAGGTGGTTTCTGAGTTTTTCTATACTAATGGGGACATTTGGTCCCCTTAAGGATAGTTAAACATGGTGTACACACACACACACACACACACACACACACACACACACACACACACACACACACACACACACACAACCAGGCATAACGGTGAGAACAGCATCTAAACTGTCAAACTGCTTACAAATGAAAACGGGCGACTCTCTGAAGGTGTCTTGCGCTATCAGTGCCAGCTGCCGGCCTTGTAATTTCACGTTTGTCATCAGCTGGAAGTGTTTAATTGATTTTCCATGTTGCGCCCCAGTTGGGCTTCTCGAAATGAAATGGTGTTTTTCATAAGCTACTCCGGTAAAGAAGAGATTTTAGCGAATCAATGAGAACGGCTGCTGCATTTGCACTCTGCCTTTTCTTTTGAAGATCTATAGTGCTATTTCCCACCACAATTCAATTATATTCAGTTCAATTCAATAAACCTCATTCATCAGCTACGGGCAATCAGTCGGAAAGTATCCACACATATGCAGCGCATACATGAAACCCACGGGACACAAGTTCACTGTGGGGCTGACTGATACGCCAGTAAGGTGCAAAACGGGGTGGGGTGGAAGGGGGTGATGGGGGGGCGGGGGCTAGTCAATATCAGAATCAGTCAACTGGTGGGGCGGGGGGGGGTGCAGTCCAAAAGCCTGAGCGCTTCAATGGTCCACCGTCTTACAGTTTTCCACTGCCAGTGTTTCAGGGGCGACAGTGGCTCGGCGGTAGGTAGAGCAGGTCATCGGGCAACTGGAGGGTTGTTGGTTTGACCCTCGGCTCCTCCTTGCAAAAATGTCAAGGTGTTCTTAAGTGAGACAACTAACCCCTAACTGCTCCCGATGAGATGTTTGTAACCTTGCATGGCTGACACTGCCGTTAGTGTAGGAGTGTGTTTCTGTGTGTGTGTGTGTGTGTGTGTGTGTGTGTGTGTGGGGGGGGGGGGTGAGGAATTCATTGATTGTAAAGTGCTTTGAGTGGCTGCTGCAGCTAGAAAAGCACTATATAAAATGCAGTCCATTTACCATTTCACCCTGGGCCAGGGAGGGTCCCACAAGTGGGCAGTCATTCAATAGCAGATCCATTTTACAGTGGCACGTTTCACCTCGGCACATCGGCTACCGAGACCGATATTCCTCACGCCAATCTGTAACCAAACATCTGCAAGGACGCACACTCCCCACAACCAGAGAACAACAGACCCCATTCTGAGTGCGGAAGCTGAACAATCTGCTTATTCTTGGAAAGTTCAAGGCTTGACATTCGATTATTCCTCGGCATCTTACAGGGCTTTCTGAGGCTTGTCGAGACTCCGGGCTCTATCCTTTAGCTAATCCTAAACTCCCCAGTGAAAGCAGGGGATGATATGCGTTGATCTGAGCCGCGTTTTGAGGGAAGAGTCTCGTTCCACCAGTATAAACTCTCCCGTTTACCTCCGCTGCCATGTACGTCTCTACTGAAATGTCATTTCTACTGTGAAATCAGACCCTGTCAAGATCAACAAGGGGTGGACGCCAACTCGCGCAAGGGCCTAGAGGTTTACTGTAGAGGGGCAAAAGATTATCGAGGTGTCCGAGGGAACATCACCGGACCAGCGCGATTACTTTTCACATTTTTATACGTGATCTGTATGACCCCGCTCCACTGGATTTTGATCTCACCGGACAACATTGTATGAGCCTTTAGCACTAAATGGCTTGTCCAAATGCAACTGAATTAAAATGTTATTGTGAGAGCTGTCAGTTGTTTTTATTACACACGATGAAGCTGGGTGTATTCGTTCTGCCTTATGATGAACAACTGCGTCCTGTTTTCGAAGACATATGGATTTTAGGTCATCAAAAGTGTGGAGGGGCCATATTATATCACTGTCCCTTCACAATCCCATGCCTTTAACCTCGCGGACACATCCTGGCTTCTTCCTGTGGTTTTGATTTTCTTTTTTTGATTTTGAGATACTGTATTGATCCCCGTACAGGAATTACACTCTGCAGCACCCGCCGTGCAGCACCCGGGGACCAACTCCAGTTCATCTTGCCATGCCTCAGTCAAGGGCACAGACCACAGACAGGAGTATAAACCCTAAAATGCATGACTTTTTTGATGGTGGGGGAAACCGGAGGACCCGGAGAAAACCCACCGCAGACATAGAGAGAACATGCAAACTCCACCAGAGGACGACCTGAGATCGTCCTCTGCTGGAGAAGCTTGTGTGTACTAATGATCCCAAGAGCTATGCTGTCCTGAGCTTGGCTCCTGGTAGAGTCACCCAAGGCGGATAGGTCAAGGGGGGAGGTTTCAGACGAAGCGTGATCTAACAAAGACCTCAACAGCGGAACTGGCGGAAGACAATGCCAGTGAAGGCGGATGAAGGCTGCAACAGAGGGTGGTCCCCAGTTGTCTTGGTTCTCCATGCCATTGGACTCTGGCCGCCCCCTGCCAAGGAACGTGTGGCGGCTGCAGGTGCATCAGCCACTCCACGTAAAAAGCTGTCACGCGCAGGCATCCTCCTGCAAGGATACGCACGAGGACCTAGAAGGAGGACAAGTCATACTTGACCCCGAGTGACTGCCGAGTCTGCCTAGCTACCCTCAATACAGCCGCTCTGTTATCTGTATACATGAGTCCTTAAGACAAGCCTGCTTTCTTTTTTATTATTCAGTCAAGCTTTTTGCCACGTGTGTTGGGCTGCCCCAAATTTTTAAAGGATTCTTTATCTGGTGGGAATCTGCCATTGCTCCGACTCTACCACCAAATGACCAAATAGGCAAATATTAGCATATTTGGTCATTTTTCTTTCAAATCTGCTGCTCATTTTGTTATCTCATTCTTTCTTTCACTCACCCTTTCCCTTTTCCTCCTTTTCCCATTTGAGCAAATACTCAGCTGTATTTATAGAAATGCATTTTCCTATTCAAGGGACAAATCATTTATCATAAGCCGAGCTCCAGCGCAGTGCTTCTCGTGGTGAACTTAGCGTGTTGATTGATTCAGGAGGGCACGTGGGCGCCCCCCCAGTCATTCAAGGGAAAAATGACTTCTCCGTATTTGTCTAAAATCTCGCTTGGTTTGCAGCGGATTACACGGAAAGTTAAATAGCACCAACTTTATAATCCCTTCGCTGCATGACAAGTACAGTACCATACAGCAGAGAGGGGGGGGGAGATAAAAAATATTTGCCCTTCCTCCCCATTTCTACTTTATTATGCCTTTATTTTCCTCATTGCTTTTAAATGTCACAGATCCATTTCCATTTAGACTGAACTTTTGTTTTACTCCAGAGATCTGTGTGACTTTGGCATACTTAACCCCTGTTATGATGGCTGCATAATGGCATAGTGAGGGCACAGGGTCAAGCTAATGTCACACATTTAGCCTGTGGCTAAGGTCAGCTCACCACCTGGGGCTAGTACCACAGAGACGGCTGGGTAAACAAGGCTGACATGGGATATTCCCTCAAAGGAAGGTCATATTTTACACAATATTGATATGTCTAACGGGGGGAATACAGCATTATCAGTGTCGATGCTCTTCTACACAAATGGAGACAGTTCTCTGGGAACAGGGAGACATCGTTTTCTGCACCGAGGAGAAAAACGTCGGGTTGGGATTACTAAAGTACAGAGCCTCTAAGCAGTCAAAAACAGCAGAACAAAGTACAATATCCCCAAACACGCTTGAAACAACAAAGAACAATTTACTAGCAATGCACTGTCATAATCAATGTTGTTTAAACCAGATTAGAGACAGCAGAAGGAGGGCTTGCATCAGCTTTAGTTAAATGTGTGATCTGTGATTAAAGACACCTCTCTGATGCACCAAACTTCTGGCTTTAAGCCTCAACCAAAATGCTTATTTATTTACAGCATCCCTCGGTACATGCTTAAACTACAAAGGAAAAAAAAAAGAATTGCAAAATGAGGGACCCAGTTATTTCTTCTCACATTTACTTCAACTCGATATTTTGCATAAGAGGGAGAACGAGGCAAGCGATGCACCCAGCCGGGCTGATCAATGCAACCCCCCCCCCTCTGTCAAAACCATACTCTCCTATGGGGTAGCAAGGTTTTAACCAAGCAATGGAATAAACAACAACACAATCTCATCGTTAGACATTTATGGGTGCAGCTGCGGCTTTATCCTCGATATAAATTCAACGATACAGAATTATCATTCTGCAGGAAGGCTAATTTAACACACGACACCAGCAGTTTCGCCTAAGGTTAAAGGCATCCTCCTCCGGTACTGTAAGAAAAAGATCACAACAGTCAACTGTCCCCAATTATAGTACACTTTGCCTCAGGTTTCAGAGAGAGACAGCAACACAGAGCCGCTGCCCTTTAGGGCCGCAGAGCTGCCGTTTCTTATCTGCAGGGGGAATGACTTATTCTATAGGGCAATTACTGCAAGCTACAAGGCATTGCATTAGACCGCTGCTCTCAGGAGATAGAAATCACACCTACACAACATGCTGTCTCTGCCAGAACACCTGCTGAATCTCATTCCCAGGAGATTTAAGCTATAAGCCCTTTTGCTCCGATACTGATAAAGCTTTTTAAACTGTTTTCCCAACTTGTCATCAAGTGGCTTATGTCATGCACTGCTGTACAAAACATTATGTGAGTAATGTTTAACTCTGCTCCCTTTGCAGTACGGAAAATGTAATTTATTATATTCTGGGCATGGCTCCTCTCGACAGTGCCATCTATCTCAATTTTCCCTCATAGTCTATCTAGGTAAGATGTCACATGAGTCTGCAGATATTGCTAAACTGTGCACAGGAAAGCAACATGTGGACGGAGCTGCGCGTGCATATGTACATGAACGCATTTCTACCTTTTATGCCTCTTTGTGTATTATCATCTATGAGTGGTAAATGCAAATCTGTAACGTATGTTGAGGTTGCTCGATGCATTTTGTGAGGTGCAAGATTTCATTATCTGCTTTTAATGTGATGTGCACTCCAAACGGTGACGGGGACGACGCTGCAAGCAGGGAGCAGATGAAGGCTACTGATTGGGCTTCGCGACAAAACACATTTTATGAGGCTCAGCCTGCCGTGCACTTGAACAAGCAGGATGGGAGGTAAAATTCAATTAATTACAGTAATCAAAACCCCATCCATGTGACTGGAGAGGTCACTGTGGTGGTACGCAGCAGTCAACCGACGAGACACTACTGTTTGAAATCTATTTCATGTGATGCTGCTTGGAACTGACACCCAACACAGACGCACAAGTACGCGAACAGTCTCACGTGTGCATGAAAATGTGCGCGCGCGCACACACAATCAAATTAAAAGACCATTACCGTGAATTAGTAGTATACCGCAATTTGGAGCCTGGCTACTTAGCCCCAAGACAGACATCAGTGACAAGTGACGCTGGCTTGCTAGGCAGAGCAGTAACACTCCACAGCATGGGAAGCTTTAGACGGCTGGAGAAGGAGGCGAGAGTCGCAGCAAGGTGGATGGATCGTATCAGATGACACAACCTGCTCACACCAAGCAGAAAATTAATAAACCTGATAAATACGCTAACAGGACCCGACACCTCTCGGTCGGACAAAGCAACTGAATAATTAACATCCGCATTACTCTGAAGTTCATTTCATGCACCACAGGACCCTTCATCCCGGTGTACGTGTCACAACAGAGAGACAAATGATGAAGAGTGCTTATAGCTCTGCCAGTCGGGGGGGGGGTTGTACTTTTTGAAGAAAAGGAAAAAAGGCAGGTTGTGTTGTGTTTTTAATTAAACCCGCTTTATCTCGTCTCGTCTCAGACTCTCGGCTCAGCGCGCACAAACACGCGCACACGCAATATTCTCGACAACGGCTCCCCGCGGCGAGGCGGCGGGCGAGATCGTTACACACAGTTTTAATTGATGGGATGAAAGTTGCCAATTAACCAACTCGCCTATAAAGGCAACCTGCTCGCGTGTCAACGGGAGGTCTGCGTCCGGACACGCAGCCGCCGTTCGTAGCGGGGCGCGTGCGGCTGCGAGGGATCTGTCCGCCGTGCTGAACGCCGCGAGACACATGACTGACGATGTGGGGGCACGCGAGCGACCGCAGCGACGGACTTGGCCGCCGAGGTGAAAATGCGTCAAAGGAAGAAAGAAGAAAACATGGACAACTCGGGGGGGGAGGGGGCAGGGGCGACACACAGCCTACTTACACGAAAACTCCGAAAAGGAGAACTCGGATGCCAATCTCCAAAGCCAGAGCCCGAATGTTTTTCCTGCGGTCAGGAGGCGACATATTCATGGTTCTTGAGGATATCCGGACCAACAAAAAAAAAAAGTAAGACGGAGAAAGAAAGAAGAAGAAAAGCTGGCGGAGGGGGACCGTTCAGTTCGGAGTCTGGCTCACTTTGTAATCCACCTTTAACTTGTTTTTCTTTATCTTTTTAGGCGCTGTTGGGAGGCGGTGCTCCTGGCACGGTTCGCCGTGTCTCCGCTGTACGTCTCCTCCTCCCCGCCCGGCCGCGCTGCTCCGTCCCAAGCCTCCGGCGATCGTCTTTTAACGCAACTCTGCTGCTGGCACCTAGCTGTTCCTTGGCTGTTTCTGAAGTCTGCTTCGTCCGGTCCCCCAACTGCTAAAATTAGGCTGGAGTTGCGGAGACAGCAAGCGGACGTGTGAGAGGACACAGGAAGAATTGAAAGGAGGAGGCGCGTTTGTAAGAAGCCGAGGGAGAAAGTAGAAAAGACAAAGCAAAGTGACGAGAGAATAATGGTGAGCGACCTCAACTAAGTGAAGCCTAATGTGCCGACCTCTCCCCCTCTCTGTCTGTCTTCCTCCCCTTGCCCTTTCTCCCCCATGCCCCAGCTCCAAGGCTGGATTAGTATCCCCTGGGGCCCCTGGGCACTGAAACTCCTATCCCCCCCCGTCCCGCCTCCCACACACGCGCCACGCCCACGCCACCCACCGCAGCCATTAAACCCCACCTTAATAATACTGAGCTTCCAGACAAGCTGGCGTGTGAAATCCACCACACCATAATCACACACCTATTGGTCAAAGGCCGAATAACCAGTCCAGCTGAGCAGGTATGCATATACAGTTCAATAGACCAAGTACTGCCATTTCACTCAAAATTCACAAGACAAGGAGACAACGGATTAAATCATCCCAAGGCAGTGTATGACTCAAGACTATGGCAATGTTTGTGTTCACTGAAAACCATCTGAGCAGACAAGCGCACCAGTTATTACTGATACATAATAATGTGACTGACCAGGGATAGTCTTACAACAATGCCATTCGAAGGTAATCTCACAGCACAGCTGAATGCAGGTTTCAAAATGAGGCTTAGTAAGTGAGCTAGGCAACTTCACACAGATCTGCAAAAGCCAACGTATAATGAACTTGACAAACCGACTCCAACACAATATAGCAGCATCACACCACAGTGATGCACGTTATACAAACAGCATATCAAATGAACTCATCTACCAAATATACAGCAACACACGATCACAACAGATACTGCTCAATGCACAGACAGCATAATCAGATGGCTCTTACCTTTAGAAGTTCTTCTTTCTTGACTTTTTCTTTGCAAACTCTGTGATTAAGTCCTCAAAATCCAGCTGTGCATCACTGCAACTGATGGTAGACGCTTCTAGGCTAGCGCTACTGCTAGCTAGCTCAGCACCCTCTGTCGGAATGCCCTCTTCTTCACTTTGTTTAGCTTTTTGAAAAAGCTACTTATTACTGGGATATGTATATATATATATATATATATATATATATATATATATATATATATATCCCAGTAATAAGTAGCACACACACACACACACACACATATATATATATATACACTACCGTTCAAAAGTTTGGGATCACATTGAAATGTCCATATTTTTGAAGGAAAAGCACTGTACTTTTCAATGAAGATAACTTTAAACTAGTCTTAACTTTAAAGAAATACACTCTATACATTGCTAATGTGGTAAATGACTATTCTAGCTGCAAATGTCTGGTTTTTGGTGCAATATCTACATAGGTGTATAGAGGCCCATTTCAAGCAACTATCACTCCAGTGTTCTAATGGTACAATGTGTTTGCTCATTGGCTCAGAAGGCTAATTGATGATTAGAAAACCCTTGTGCAATCATGTTCACACATCTGAAAACAGTTTAGCTCGTTACAGAAGCTACAAAACTGACCTTCCTTTGAGCAGATTGAGTTTCTGGAGCATCACATTTGTGGGGTCAATTAAATGCTCAAAATGGCCAGAAAAAGAGAACTTTCATCTGAAACTCGACAGTCTATTCTTGTTCTTAGAAATGAAGGCTATTCTATGCGAGAAATTGCTAAGAAATGGAAGATTTCCTACACCGGTGTGTACTACTCCCTTCAGAGGACAGCACAAACAGGCTCTAACCAGAGTAGAAAAAGAAGTGGGAGGCCGCGTTGCACAACTGAGCAAGAAGATAAGTACATTAGAGTCTCTAGTTTGAGAAACAGACGCCTCACAGGTCCCCAACTGGCATCTTCATTAAATAGTACCCGCAAAACACCAGTGTCAACATCTACAGTGAAGAGGCGGCTGCGGGATTCTGGGCTTCAGGGCAGAGTGGCAAAGAAAAAGCCATATCTGAGACTGACCAATAAAAGAAAAAGATTAAGATGGGCAAAAGAACACAGACATTGGACAGAGGAAGACTGGAAAAAAGTGTTGTGGACGGATGAATCCAAGTTTGAGGTGTTTGGATCACAAAGAAGAACGTTTGTGAGACGCAGAACAAATGAAAAGATGCTGGAAGAATGCCTGACGCCATCTGTTAAGCATGGTGGAGGTAATTTGATGGTCTGGGGTTGCTTTGGTGCTGGTAAGGTGGGAGATTTGTACAGGGTAAAAGGGATTCTGAATAAGGAAGGCTATCACTCCATTTTGCAACGCCATGCCATACCCAGTGGACAGCGCTTGATTGGAGCCAATTTCATCCTACAACAGGACAATGACCCTAAACACACCTCCAAATTGTGCAAGAACTATTTAGAGCAGAAGCAGGCAGCTGGTATTCTATCGGTAATGGAGTGGCCAGCGCAGTCACCAGATCTGAACCCCATTGAGCTGTTGTGGGAGCAGCTTGACCGTATGGTACGCAAGAAGTGCCCATCCAACCAATCCAACTTGTGGGAGCTGCTTCTGGAAGCGTGGGGTGCAATTTCTCCAGATTACCTCAACAAATTAACAGCTAGAATGCCAAAGGTCTGCAATGCTGTAATTGCTGCAAATGGAGGATTCTTTGACGAAAGCAAAGTTTGATGTAAAAAAAATCTTATTTCAAATACAAATCATTATTTCTAACCTTGTCAATGTCTTGACTCTATTTTCTATTCATTTCACAACATATGGTGGTGAATAAGTGTGACTTTTCATGGAAAACACAAAATTGTTTGGGTGATCCCAAACTTTTGAACGGTAGTGTGTATATATATATATATATATATATATATATATATATATATATATATATATATATATATATATTATATATATATATAGTTAAGGCCAAAATTATTAGCCCCCAAGGAACTTTGGAACATTTCTCTAAAATTTTGCCCAATGTTTGCATCATTCATAAAACTTTACATAGTAAAACATTCATCAATGTTAAGGCCCCTATCTGGTACATTTTGGAATGTAAAATAAATCTTGAGGTTTGCTTTCTACCAAATGTAGTGAAAATTAAGGTGGTCAAAATTATTAACCCCCATGTGATTTTTTGCTTTCAAACCACACATAAGCAATCAATCAGCTTTCAAAACACACCTGAGCAATCAATCAGCATTGAACTTTACTCAACGGACTAAAACAAACAGGGCTAGTGGCACTTGAACACTTGATTGAGAGGGCCTACTCTTAAATTCTTGGTAAGAAATAATTTAATCATGCCAAAAAGTAAAGAAATCCGTCTGGAACTCAGAAAGAAGATAGTGGATGCTCATCTTAAGGGGGGGGGCTATATTGCTATTTTCAATTGTTTCACAGTGTCTAGAATAGCTGTGCGTTGCATCATTGCAAAGCACAAGGAGACAAATTCTGTTAGAAACAAACCTGGGCATGGTCGAAAGTGCAAGATTTCAAAAAACTTTGGAGAGGAAAATAGTCAGAGATGTCAACAACAATCCCCGGATCTCTGCCAAGATGACTGTTGCTGAACTGGCCTCTTCTGGACTTGATGTTTCAAGGAAGGCTGTTGTGAGGGCTCTTCATCGTGGTGAGCTTCGAGGTCATCGTCCAAGAAAAACTCCACTGCTCACACAGCGGCACATCAAAGCCAGACTGAAGTTTGCCTGTGAACATTTGAAACATGGGCATGAGTTTTGGAAGTCTGTCCTTTGAGACTAAACTTGAGCTGTTTGGGCACATGGATGTTGCTTTTGTTTGGTGAAGGAAGGGAGAGGCCTTCAACCCTAAAAACACAGTTGCCACAGTTAAACATGGTGGTGGGAGCATAATGCTGTGGGGCTGTTTTGCTGCTTCAGGCATAGAGAACTTTGTTCGGGTGCATGGGATCATGAAGAAAGAAGATTGTGTTGACATTTTGAAGGATAATGTAAAGAAATCTGCTGCCAGTCTAGCTTTAGGTCGCTGCTGGGTCTTCCATCAAGACAATGACCCGAAGCATACATCCAAGTTGGTCCAAAACTTTTTTGAAGGACACCAAAATCAAGGTCCTGGAGTGGCCCTCTCAGAGCCCAGATCTCAATCCTATTGAGAATCTGTGGCGGGAGCTCAAAGTTAGTGTCCATGCTCGAAAACCACACAATTTGGATGAGCTGAAACAATTTGCTATGGAAGAATGGGCTAAGATCCCTCAAGAGACATGTGCCAACCTAGTTAGGAACTACCATAAGAGGTTGTTGTGAGTCAGAAAGGTTACACTATATTAATTGTCAGAGGGCTAATAATTTGAGCCTTGTCATTTTTGTTTTTCTTGTTTCAATTCAGTGCGTCAGCAAAATATCTTAATCAAGCTTAATGGAGATTTTGCCTTTGTTCTTTTGGAAGCAATTAAACTATAAACACTTTTGGTTATGGTCATTTCCATGGAAAAGCTAAGGGGTTTGTTTAATTTCATAAAGGGTTTTTTTTTCTTGCACCCCCTTCTTTCCCTTCCTTTTCCTTTCTTTTCTTGCTTTTGGCAGTCCCACTGAGCTTTTGGTAAACGCCATCCATTTTCTGCTGTGCTCGGCAAGTTTTCCCATGCACTTCTCACTGATACGCCTGACTGATAGTGGGTCAGGTAAAAATTAATTCCACTGTTTTAACCTGGGGCGGCCCAGTGGTGCAGTGGTTAGTGCAGTTGCCTCACAGCAAGAAGTTCCTGGGTTCGAGCCCCAGGGTAGTCCAACCTTGGTGGGTCGTCCCGGGTCGTTCTCTGTGTGGAGTTTGCATGTTCTCCCTACGTCTGCTTGGGTTTTCTCCCAGAGTCCAAAGACATGTAGGTCAGGTGAATCGGCCATACTAAATTGTCCGTGTGTGTATGTTGGCCCTGTGATGGCCTGTCCAGGGTGTCTCCCCGCCTGCCGCCCAATGACTGCTGGGATAGGCCCCAGCGACCCTGAGAGCAGGATAAGCGGTTCAGATAATGAATGTTTTTTACCTCAACTTGGCTTGAGAAAAACTGATCTTGAATCTGTGCAGTGTAAGCCCCCTGCTCTCTATGCCCACCCACCTTGACTATTAGCATTGCTGCTTGCTCACCAGTCACCACTTGCCCAGTCATCTCACCAATAAAACAATCAATTCATGAGACTTAATTTTCTTGGAAACAACTTTTATTTCATTCTGATTGGATAATCATCGAAACCAAGAGAATGGGTCAAGCTTTGTGTCATATTTATGTGGATCTCAACATAAAAAAATAAATACATAAATGTTTTTCCTCCCATCGCGGAGGGCCCTTTTGTGCTCAGGGGCCCCTGGGCACGTGCCCAGGTAGCGCCAAGCTCCACTATGATTAGTCTGATGTCAGTAAATCTCGAGAAAGCATTGAGCTCATCACTAAGCTTCTTCACAGAGGGATGGATGTGTGACATCGTTCATCCAGAGGTTTATATATCACTCACGTAGTTACTTCTTCACTGTATCTCAAAGAACAAATCCACACACTGCACTTTATGTAATTTAATTGTTGTGCCATAACTCAATTTTAAGGCATGTTCTCTCTCAGAACACTATCACAATGGCCAGATATGCAGAGACATTATATATAAATATAAAACCACAAACTGGGTGCAGGGCATTAATACAGGTTAGCCTCCTCGCTGAGGCTGACATGTGAAATTACATTAGTGTGCCAAAGCAGGCCAGGCCGGGGGAGCCCTGTCCTAACCCGGCGTTTGTCCCTCTCATCTCTCCCTCACTGTCCAATCAGGAAGCCAGTGCCTCAGGCCCTATAGGAGCAGCCAGACAGTGATAAAGGAGCACAGGCAGGAGCAAACCTGCAGGCTTAGGCAACCTGACTAGCACAGATACAGTTGAATATTTCATACCCTCTAAAATGGTTTTTCTCTGCATTACTTGCCCATCTGGTCTCAACATATACACAAGTGTTTGTGTGTGTGTGTGCATGCATGCATGCGCACGTGTGTGTGTGTGTGTAGGTGGGTGTTTGTGTATGCCTATGTGTGACAACACTGCTTAATTTAGCAGCAGCTCTCAGTTCTGGACCACCTGCGTTCTGGCATCTATTTGTGAGGATCTAACACCTCTTGTGGCAAATAAAATTGATTTTTGTTTGTAATTATATTTCAAAATATAACATGGTCCTATAATAGTAGCAATAATAATAGTAATAATACTAATACTGATAATAAATCTATTTCTCTCCCTCCAAAACAGTCATCTCTCTAGACTTCTATGTGGACGGGTGATGAATTCATTAATAGCTGGTGTGGCACTCAGCATAATCACACACCACAGGTCTGTAAACCTGCTTTTGTCAAAGTGAAAGTGCAACAGCTGAAACATAATGCAGGTTACTGTAATTGTCAAAAGGCAATTGCAACTGTTGAAGCATTTTGTTTCTGTTCCTATCTGATTCCCATGAATTTGCTCATAAATGGTTTGGTAGTCCACTCTGGTTCATGGCCGATTGCTGTTACACTTGAGTTTTTCACTTACATACGACATGCCGAACATCCCGGTCATTGTTGTTGAGCCGAGTTGTGAGGTGATGACTGTGTTTGAAGGCTACAGCATGGGTTTTCAAAATAAAAACCTTATATCATCTTGACAACCTAAAATCCCTGACGTGTTTTGCACACCAATGTAATGGAAGGCCTATATGTAGCTATAGGACCGCTCTCTTTACAGTCCACCTGCTGGGTAAGCACCCTGTTCCTGTTCTGGGACCTTGTGATTTACAAATTAACCAACATTAAAAAAGACACTGACCCCCATCATTTTCTAAGAGGCCTTTATAGGCTGTTAACAAGCTTTAAATGGGACGTATGACAATCATAAATTGCTCAGCTAACTGGTGTGCAAGATTTACAGTTAGATACAAGTTACTGAGAGAAATGTGTGCGCGCACACGCGCACACACACACACGCGCACACACACACGCGCACACACACACACATTCACACCCACACTCACATACACATTAGAGTAGGTATAGATTTTGACCCACCCCTTGTTTTCTAGATGTCTTCTGATCTTTCAGTGCTCTTATGCTAATGAGAAGAAAACAAGAGGAGGAAAACAAATGGCTTTTCAGGGTGAGAGTGGAACAAACCTCAAAACCTTTCAACCTTTGTGGTTTTCACATTTTAAAGAGTGCATTATTACAGCTGTAAATGTAGTCTTTTCTTTTTTTATGATATACTTTACTGATCCCATAGGGAAATTACACTGCATTTAACCCATCCTAGCTGTGTGGCTAGCAGCAGTGGGCAGCCGCTGTGCAGCGCCCGGGGACCAACTCCAGTTCATCTTGCCATGCCTCGGTCAGAGGCACAGACAGGAGTATTAACCCTAACATGCATGTCTTTTCTTTTTTTTTATGGTGGGGGAAACAGGAACACCCAGAGAAAACCCACTGCAGACACGGGGGAGAACATGCAGAGGATGGCCCGGGATGACTCCCAAGATTGGCCAACCCTGGGGTTCGAACCCAGGACCTTCTTGCCGTGAGATGACAGCGCTAACCACTGCGCCACTGTGCCACCCAACGTCATGTTCACGTTTCACATCATGTTTCACTCAGCATGCGTTTTCAGGTCTGTCTGAGCATTAAGACAAGGCTGCATCAGTCTGTAGACCTAAAAAATAGGAATGCGAAACATGTTTTCCGGCATATTTTTTGTCTCGCTAAATTACACTGATCGATCGTCTCATGACTCTGTTATTGAGATGGATACTTGCAAAAGGAGGCCGCATCGTCCCTTTTTTTGAACGCACGAGCAACATTTTGAGGATTTTTCTTTCGTTTTACCTCACAATAGGTCTGAAAACCCATCTTCTTCATTTTCTGAAGTGCAGACTGTGACTCACATTTCCAGAGGGTGTGTTTATTCTGCGAGGTTAGACATATGGCCTATTCTGAAAAAGGCTGTGCTGTGATAAATCAAAGTTGAAAGTGTTTCAACAAACTGTTCCTAATTATCTGCACAGGTAAAGGCGTGCATGTTATGTCCAGGTCTGTGTCATCCTCTGCGATGGAGTGACTCATCTTACATAGGGGGCTGGACCATTACCCCGAGTTTTAGGCTTTATTGGACAGCATTGCTCATAACACCCTTGGCCAGGCTTTATTGAAGAACATCCCTCATCCTGTGTTTTCAGTGTATAGCGTTACTATGTGGGCACGGGTCTTTATTTGTTGGCTTACTAAAGAACGTAAACGGTTTTCGTTTGGGATGTGTTCCTGCTGCAAGATCGGATATCCCTCTATCGAGCCTGCAGAGTGGAAGTTTGATACACAAGGAAATATCCTTTTGGAAAGATGTGACACCTGCTGTTACCAAATGGCTTCCTGGCACAAAATTTAAACAAATTACCGGGCTCTTTTCACAGACGATGGGTGATTTATATCCTTTGCAGACAAAATAACATTTTCAGAGACAAGGTCCCCTTTTGTGGCAGAAATGTTAAATGATTATTTTCAGATTAAATGGAATAGCTTTCTTTCATCATCTGTCATAAGATCAGTATAAAAATAAGATTCTATTGCTCCTCACAGATTCACATGTCTGCATGCAGAGGGTATCCAAGCCTGGACAAGCCCAATGTGAATATTAGCATTGCAAGACAGCCAGATTCCTTTTTTTGTCCCCCACAGTTGACCATCAATGGCAAGAACAGATCCTTTGACAAACATTGGTAAAACAATGCAAATACAGCATGTTCCATGAAACATGTTTTCATTCCCCCTGTGTGACCCCAGCAAGAGAAGGCCTAGCATAATGAGACTAAGAAATGCAAAGACAAAGAGAAGTGTCAATGGACCAGATTAAACCAAGATTAGCACGCCAGATGTCACAATTCAAACAGTTCTCATAACCAGTGCAGCACACAAGCGCGCAGACTTCACTCATAGATTATTTATTGTCAACACCATTATATTTGACTTCTACCAATGTATTATAATGTTAGGAGACAAGTAAGGAAGGAAACAACACACTCGGTGAGGTATAGATTTACAAATCTACACTTCACTGAGTGTGGATTTAGATCTTCTGCAGAAGACCTAAATCTATTAAACAATTTGAAGAAGAAAAGAAAAGTCACACATCTCTTCTGTTTCTTCCAGGAAGACATGAATCTTTTCTATTCCCAAAAGCTGCATGTTACACACCAACATGTGACATCACAGGAAGTTGAATCAGTTCATCTGGACACAACGTTTGAGAGAAAAGGTTCATCCCCCATCTGAAGTGACTTCTTCAGGCTCAGCTGACTGCAGGTAGTCAGTGGTGTCCAGATGAACTGATTCAACTTCCTGTGATTTTCTTACCTGGATTATAAGACATATCATGATAGTTATTTTGTCAGGCCAACTGCTGTGATTAAAGGCAAATAATGGGCAAGACAATATGTAAAAAAGTATGTACTTTGGATTGCCTGTAAATGTAACATTTCATCTAAATTGCATTAGCAGTTCAAATAACTGAAAATGTTAAGCCGATATTTACTTCTGATTCATTCTTAATTGATTTTCTTTTTACATGCACACTCCCTAGTCAAGTGATCTTTGAAGGTCGAGAAATTATGGTCCTGTTCTATTCATGGACACACACCGCCTTTCACTAAGCAGTCATTTTATGGGACATTTAATAGAACGATGATGTATAATGAGTTGCTAAAACTGTTTTCTCTCAACTGTGAATGTCAAGTCAGGTCAAGTTAAGCCAAGTCAATTTTATTTGTATAGCCCATTATCATAAGTTACAAATTTGGCTCAGGGGGCTTTACAAGCAGTACAACATCCTGTCCTTAAGGATAAGGAGCAACACCCTAAAAAAAAACCTTTAGCAGGGACAAAAAAAAACAAAAAAAAAACAGGAAGAAACCTCAGGGAGCGCAAGAGGAGGATCTCTCCCAAGATGGACAGATGTGCAATGGATGTTGTGTGTGCAGAATAAAACAGTTTACAGAATACAACATTGAAAGAGAGTAAACAATTAATTGATTATATTAAGAATATGATGAGGAGAATAACAAGCAGTGTCCAGATGTCACCGGAACAGCCTAGGACCTGAGCCACGCGACCACCATCACCATGTAGACTCGGTAGGTGGACATTACTACACATGCACACAGGGGAGACTCACATCACACTATGCACATACACTGGAGAAGAGACAAGACAAGACGTTAGTCACACATTGGACAGAGAGGGTGTGACAAAGTGGGTGAGAACACAACCATTTGTCCCATCATCATCTCAGTAGGTACCAGGTGTTGGCTTTCCTCGCCCCAGTGGTGCAGCCTAAACTCAGGTGCTGCTGGTCAACTCCAAGGGAGTGTTTAAACAGTAGCTTTGGAGCTGTTAGGGGGCTGAAGGACATCAGGGTGTAGCTGTGTGCATGAGCTATTCCAATTGTTGTGAGTTGCGTTTTGTTCATTTATTTGTTAGTTTAAGTTCAATTGGGAGTTGAGTTGCTTCAGTTCATATGTAGCTACACCCTGTAAATAAACTTTTATTTTATAGAAACTGTTTTGAGTCTGCCTCCTATATTTTAGCCTCTCTGGCCAGGCTACCCCACAGAAGGATGCAACATTGAAATAAGATAAGATTATATGGATTTATAAGATATATAAAAAAAAGTGTGATGAGGATTGCCAAACAGCATCCAAGTGGTGACCACCATGGAGACCTGGGGCCTCATGTATCAATCGTTACTATGGGCAAATTTGTTCTTACACACCCATGGGATTTTTTCACCCTGAAGTTTGTCTCAGAGGCCAGTGTAGAACCTGGGTAACCCCTGAATTTAGACACCGATCAGCAAACACTGGTGTCTTTGCAGGCCTGGGTGATTGCTCGTTGCAAGAGGTAGACAATAGATGTTAGGATGAAGGAATTACAAATAACCATCATGCTTTGCTATTGGCTGTCAGACAATCTTAAGGGCTAAAAATATTCCATGGGTGCGTAAGAACAAATTTGCCCCTAGTAATGATTGATACATGAGGCCCCTGGGAAGGAGGACAGACTACACATGAACACAGGGGAGTGTCTCATCACACCATTCACATACACAGGACAGGAGAAGACAGAGATTACACACATGTGAGAGAAGAGAACAGCTTGCAATGAGTCAATAATATATACTCTATAATATTGTCGACAGGTCAGTGCTTGATAAATTCATTGAGACAGAAACTGACTCACCATGCAGTACAGGTCATGAAGTAATCAATTTAAAGGCAACTAATTGTAGGTTAAGGTAAAAAGATGTTTTAAGCTTGCATTTAATAATAACTGTATTTATATAGCACTTTTCTAAAACTGTTACAAAATGCTTCACACACCAAAAAAAAAGAAAAAAAAGCAGACGAGGCAAAAAATAAGAGCAAGATCAAATAACAGTAAAATTAAAAACAGTATAAATGAAAACAAACATTTGTAAAAGCTTTCATAAAAAGAAAGTTTTAAGGCAAGATTTAAAAGAAGCTAGAGACTTAGTTTGTCTTAGCTCAACAGGAAGAGAGTTCCGTAGTGTGGGGGCTCTAACAACAAAAGCCCCACCAACCTTGGTAACAAACCGAGACCTGGAACTACCTGGGATTTAAAGGACTCAGACTGTCTGACGGCAGCAGGCAGGTTATTCCGCAAGAACGGGGACCGATAGGAAAAGGCCCTGCCACCAGCTGACTTCTTTTTAACTTTGGGTGCACACAGCAGCCCTATATTTGAGCAGAGAGCTTGAGATGGAATGCACTGTTTAAGGAGATCAGACAGGGATGATGGGGCAAGCCCATTTAGGATTTTAAAAGTCAGCAGAAGAACCCTGAAGTCTGATCTAACATGGATAGGAAGCTAATGAAGGGAGGGAAAAATTAGTTCAATATGGTCAAAATTTCTAGTTTTAGTTCGGATTATAGCTGCAGCAATTTGAAACATCTGAAAACTTTTGGTACTAGCATGTGGCAGACCTGAAAACAGAACATTACAGTAATCGAGTTTGGTTGAAACAAAAGCATGCATTGGAGTCTCTGCATCAGCCGTAGACAAGTAAGACCCAATTTTATCTATGTTACTAAGCTAAATAAGTCAGTCTTGGTGATTTCTTTAATGTGCGTATCAAAGGAAAGACTGGAATCAAATGTAACACCAAGATTTTTGGCTGTCATACTTCATGAAATCACAGAGTTGTCAATTCTTATTGTAACTTGGTCAAATTGGTGTCTGTCTACCAGGGCCAACAATCAGCCTCTCAGTTTTATCCAAATTTAAAAGCAGTTAATATAGTGACATTCAATTTTTCATAGCACCCAAGCAGGCCTCAAAATTAGTCATTTGAATTCAAGCATCATCCTCTCTCACAATCTTCAATACACCGATTTGAAGGTACAGATGGTTGAGACTCCCATTTGGACTAAAATGCGTGCCAGATATTGTCCAACGTATCATGGACGAAATGCTTGAGGACATCAGAGGAACCATCAGCATGATGGATGATATTCTCATAGCAGCTCCCACAGTGGAGGAGCATGATGCAATCCTGCACAGAGTAGTTGAGAGAGCAACGAGCAATAATCTGAAGCTCAAGTTCAACAAATGTCAGATTCGTCAAACAGAAGTACCATATGTGGGAAATCTAATAACGGCGGATGGACTGAAACCAGACCCAGTGAAAGTTGAGGCACCACGGTGCATGCCACCGCCAACAGACAAAGATGGTGTCCGCCGCTTTTTCGGCTTTCAAAAAAGTTTATATCAAAAAGTCAAAGTTCATACCAAACCTCAGTGAAGAGGATGCTCCACTGCGTCAGGTCTTCAAGAGCGATGTGGAGTTTGCATGGCAGTCAGCACAGCAGCGAGCTTTTGACAAACTCAAGGAGTTGTGCATGCATCCTCCAGTGCTGAAGTTTTTTGACCCCGCAAAGCCTGTCAAAATATATTGTGATGCCAGCAGCAGTGGACTAGGAGTGGTTTTGCTGCAGGACCGTCACCCCGTAGACTTCTCATTCAGGTCACTGACTACCTGACGCAAACGTGCTGTGCGCAAACTGAAAATGAGATGCTCTCCATTGTGCATGCCTGTGTCACGTTTCGCAACTACATGTTAATTTAATTTTCATTTCATTATTATTTATTCTGCTCATAGTGATGCACAGCTCCAGAGAAAAACAAGCAATTCATGATCAAACGCAACTCAATTTACACATTCCATGATTGAAAAGGAGCAGGGAGAAGAAAATCTTATTTTGCCTGCCCCTTACTCAAACATAAATAAACAACAGAATAGATGGTCTGTCAGTCAGCTACTCGACAACTAATACTTACAGCAACACGAGAAATGAAAAGAATCAAAAAGCCATACACAATAATTCACCATCAACTGAAAACCCATTACCTGACAACTCCATATTGTCTAATTACTCTTTCCTTATACATTTTCTTGAACTGAAAGATATTCATACAACCCTTTAGATCATTCTCTAAAGAATTCCACAGTTTGATGCCACATACTGAAATACACATCTGCTTTAAAGTAGTATGTGCATACTGATGTTTAACATTAAATTTCCTTCTATGGTCCTCATCCTCTGAACTAAAACCAAATAATTTTTGTAAATCTAATGGGAATACTCTGCTTTTTGCCATAACTAACAATGTCTGTAACTCAACTAAATCTTTAAGTTTCATTAATCCTGACTTCATAAACAGTCCGTTGGTGTGTTCTCTTGGATCCACTTTATGAATAATTCCTACTGCTCTTTTCTGTAATATAACCAACGGCTTTATGTTGACCGTGTATGTGTTGCTCCGCACTTCCACACAGTGACTAAAATATGGCAAAATAAGTGAATAGTACAGAATTCACATTACCTTGTAATCTAACACATACTTTGCTTTGCTCAGAACAGAAATATTAGACACCTTTGTTTTTACACATGCTATATGAGATTTCCATGTCAGTTTTTCATCCATCATTACACCCACAAATCTAAACTCAGATACTCTTTCACTATCAACTCCATCTATAGACAGTAAAACATTTTCAACCTTTTTCTGTTCAGCAAAAACCATAAACATAGTGTTGTTCAAATTTAACGATAACTAATTTTCATCAAACCATCTTTTCAGTTTCACCGTTTTATTTACAATGCTTTCTGCTAAACTTTTAAAATCATTCCTGAACTAAAAAAAAATAAAATAGTGTCATCTGCAAACAAAACAAACTGCAATATCTTTGACGCTTCACATATGTCATTGATTTATAAAATGAAAAATTTTGGCCCCAACGCCGAGCCTTGTGGGACTCCACATTCAATCTTCATGCACTCAGATATATTGCCAGCAAACTGTACAAACTTTCTGTTATCTTAATAACTGCTTAACCAGTTTAAAACTACTCCTGTCACACCATATGTATATGTAATTTAGAAATTAATATATTTTGATCTATTGTGTCGAATGCTTTTTTTAAATCAATAAATACAGCTATTTTGTATTTCTTACATTTTATTGCTGTTGTAATCTCTTCCATTATGTTCATTAATGCTAAAGATGTAGATTAATTTTCTGAAAGCCATATTGACTCTCACTCAGCAATTTGTTCTTTTCAAGAAAAGCATCTACTTTTTGTACAAACAGTTTTTCAAGAACCTTGGAAAATTGTGAAAGCAAAGACACTGGTCTATAGTTATTAAAGCTGTGTTTATCTCCCGTTTTGAAAAGTGGAATAATCTTTGCTGTTTTCATTCTGTCTGGAAAAATACCTGTACGAAAAGAAAGACTGAAAATATATCTTAGAAGTTTGATTGTGCAGTCAATAGTTTTTTTCACTATAATCATGTCGATCCCATCACTGTCAGTTGATGTTGTAGTGGTTGCAGGGGTACATAATTCCCCTTATTGAGCTAGTAGGAACATTGTTTTACAGCTGCTGTTTTCTCGGTTTGGGTTTACTGTGATACACTTCCGCTGCGCGGGTTTTTGTTGTTGTTGTAATGGTGGAAGGAATAAATGGTGCACGTTGTGTAGCCGAAAGAGAAAGTTGTCACGACTCCTGCTTGAGCTCCTCTACAGTGTCTTGTTTTTGGATTTTGCTACAATGGATCTAATTTCCTTTTCACTCACCTCCCCTAGAAACATAGACTG
The DNA here is from genome assembly GCF_029633865.1 of Lampris incognitus. Lineage (NCBI taxonomy): Eukaryota > Metazoa > Chordata > Actinopteri > Lampriformes > Lampridae > Lampris > Lampris incognitus. Next base: position 38,474,133 of record NC_079223.1, read on the forward strand.
TACCTCTTTACTTCCACCATTCCGGCCACCTTGCCCATCATTATGTTTTTTATTGGAATTTGCAAGATTAGGCCCAACATTAACAAAAAAAGGAATTAAATTCATTTACCATTTTATTCATGTTTTTTATAACCTTATTATCGTCGTTGATGAAATGATTGGGCAGATCAATAGACGCAGAGTTATTTCCGATTACATTGTTTAATATTTTCCAAGAACCTTTAATGTTATTTTGATTTTCTTTTAACATTTTATTATAATATTCTTTCTTGGCTTGTCTCAATATCATTGTCAACTTATTTTTGTAAACCTTATATTGATTTTCAGCTGTCTTTGTTCTAAATTTTATGAAGTCCCTGTAAAGTTTATTTTTCTTTTTGCATGCATTTTGTAAGCCCTTTGTTGTCCAATGTTTTTTATTACAGCTGTGTTTATGTTTGCATGGCATTATTGGACAATGTAAATCATACAGTGATAAGTAGCTCTTTAGAAATGTCTCATATGAAGCATTTACCTCTTCTACACACACCCCTTTTCACTCTTCTTTTAAGAGGTCATTCCTGAATTTCTCTGTTGCATCATCTGTTCTTACCCTTACATATGTATAGTAATTTCCTCCCTATTTCTCTTTATTTGACAATCATGTGTTAGAAATACAGGTAAATGGTTGCTTATGTTGTTTATTATTAGGCCACTTTTAACATTGTTCTCCGTAATATTGACAAAAATATTGTCAATTAATGTTGCACAACTCGAGGTTATTCTACTGGGCTTGGTAATCAATGGGTATAGCTCTCTGCTATATAATGCATCCAAAAAAATCTGATGTTGTTTTATGTTTAGATACATTTAGAAGGTCAATACTGAAATCCCCACAGATCATAAATGTTTTAGTTTCATTTAGCCTATCCATTAATTCTTCCATACTATCTTTAAATGTATCTGTGTTTGACCCTGGTGTTCTGTATACACGAGTGACAACGATATTTCTCATCCTTTCCATTTCAATTTCCACAGTTATGCATTCCATTAAACCATCGATTACAGTTGTCATGTATTCAGCTGGTCTGCATTTCAAGTCACTGTCCACATACAGGGCCACACTCCCTCCCCTCTTGTTGACTCTATCTGGAACGCATGTCACAGCATACAATGACCACAAGCCTCTCGAAGATATCTTTTTTAAAAATCACTGCTGTCTACCCCCATGCGCATCCAGAGAATGTGTCCTCGACTACAACGGTATGATTTAACAGTCAAGTACAGGAGAGGAAAGGACATGGAGCTGCCTGACACTCTGTCCAGAGCACAGCTTCCAGAGAGCACGCCTGAGACGGATGGCCTAGACTAGAATATGTCTCCATGCTCAACTTTGTTGCAGTTGGCGACCAGAAGTACACAGAACTGCAGGAGAGCACAAAAGAAGAGCTGAGCTGTCTCCAACAGACTATTCAGCATGGCTGGCCAGAACACAGACGGGAAGTGCCCATTCCTGTTCAGCCATATTGGGACTTCGAGAAGCCAGCTTGGGTTATCTGATGGAGTTGTATCCAAAGGACTACGTATAGTAGTGCCCCCCACCATGTGAGAGCACATGCCAAGGCTTACACACAAATCTCACTTAGGGATGGTGACGAGTAAACAGCAAGCCCATGAAGTGCTATACTGGCCAGGCATGAGTGCTGAAATCGAAGAAATGGTCAGAAATTGCAGCAAGTGTGATAATTTCCAAAATAACCTGCCCAGACAACCATTCAAGCCAACAGAAACGTCAGAGCTGAAAGACATGCACAGTCGCACCACCATAGAGACTCTGAAAGCTCAGTTCAGCAGGCATGGGATCCCTGCCACTCTACGGACAGACAACGGTCTGCAGTATTCATCAGAGGAATTTAAAGACTTCGGTAAGTTGTGGTATTTTACACACGGCATCTTTACCACACACGCCACACTCAAATGGTGGCACTGATGAAAAGACAGGAGGCAGAGCTGGAGGTGGCAGAGCTGAAGATGCTAAGATTTTCACTGGGAGTGATGAAGAAGGACAGGATTAGGAAGGATTATATTAGAGGGACCGCTCAGGTTGGACAGTTTGGAGACAAAGCATGAGAGGCAAGATTGAGATGGCTTGGACATGTGTGGAGGAGAGATGCTGGGTATACTGGGAGAAGGATGTTGAATATGGAGCTGCCAGGGAAGAGGAAAAGAGGAAGGCCAAAGAGGAGGTTTATGGATGTGGTGAGGGAGGACATGCAGGTGGCTGGTGTGACAGAGGAAGATGCAGAAGACAGGAAGAGATGGAAATGGATGATCCACTGTGGCGACCCCTAACGGGAGCAGCCGAAAGTAGCAGTAGTAGGACAAATGAAGAAGTTAGAGCACAATATAGAGGAGAAGAGAAAGTACAAGAATAAAGAGCAGTTATCGATCTCACAAAGCCGATCTCACGGAAGCTGGAAGCCAGGCGGACAAGCAGACCATTTTTGTGACATTTTTGTCACACTTGTTGATTCCCGAGGTCTGTTCATGACTCCAGCATGTGCCTCAGCAATGTGAGCTGTGCGCTGTTGTAAAGGCCGTTGTATTTCAGTCCAGTTTGTAAGACTTTACTGATAACAGTTGACAGGGAAAGGCAAAATACTGACATTCGACCCGCAATGGACTACTGTTTGTACTGTGTTGAAAAATTGACCGGCGTTTTGAATAGTTGTAAAATGTAATATTTTGAGAATGTGTTATCCATCAAGATTTCACACACACACACACACACACACAAACACACACACCAAACTGATATAATACTCCAGAAAATGGTGGTTTGGTTTTTCGGTGTGCCCCCCACACATAATTCAGCTTGACTAATCCAATAACCACCACTTTTATCAGTGCTAATGACGTCAATTCAATTAGTAGTTAAAGTCTGTCATTAGTCCTTTCAAAATGACTCAGCGATATTCACTCATCGGTTCTCTTAGATACTGATGAACAATGACTTTTCTTTTTTTCCTTATTTTTTTACTTCTATCTCAATGAAAATCTCTCTACTTAATGTGGCGCCAGTTCAACTACAATAGCAGGTCTGCTTCTGGAGAGAGAGAGAGAGAGATGTACCACACATTAGTCTATGATATGTGTGAAAGATGAGTGTGATGCTATCTAAAATGTCAGAGTTGTTTGGAATTATTTATCATGACCTATATTTTTATATTCAAAGCATGACTGACCTGCCAAACTTCTCGGCTCATAGTTGTATCTGATACCGCAGCCGCAGCAACAATCCCAGAATTGCCTGATATGAGAATCTTATCATTGATCAGTCTCTCTACACTTGCCCAAAGTGAAAAACCACTGAATTTACGATTGGATCCATACGTCTTTTCTTCAAATAAGGGCAGAAAAAAAACACCATTAATTTCCTTAGGGATATCATTTGATGTTGGGTACATTGCGCCCCACTGTTGGCGATTCCAATACCTGTATTCTTGAACTTTATGGCTATTCAACACAGCTGCTGTTCCCCAGTACATGACTGCTGAAATGAAACCAGGCAGCACGGTGGCGCAGTGGTTAGTGCGGTCGCCTCACAGCAAGAAGGCCCTAGGTTCAAGCCCCGGGGTAGTCCAACCTTGGGGGGGTCGTCCTCTGTGTGGAGTTTGCATGTTCTCCCCGTGTCTGTGTGAGTTTCCCCCGGGGGCTCTGGTTCCCTCCCATAGTCCAAAGACATGTAGGTCAGGTGACTTGGCCATACTAAATTGTGTGTGTGTGTGTGTGTGTGTGTGTGTGTGTGTGTGTGTGTGTGTGTGTGTGTGTGTGTGTGTGTGTGTGTGTGTGTGTGTGTGCGTGTGCATGCGCCTTGTGATGGCCTGGCGGCCTGTCCAGGGTGCCTCTCTGCCTGCCACCCAAAGACTGCTGGAATAGGCTCTAGCATCCCTGAGAGCAGGATAAGCGGTTCAGATAATGGATGGATGAAAATGAAACCAGAATGCTGGAGGGAAAAAAAGCAGGTGTACACACACACCTGGCATGCATTTCAACATCGATGACAGACTGACGCTTTAGGATCACAGTCGTCACCTTATTTTGGGCGGCATAGTGGTGCAGTGGTTAGCGCTGTCGCCTCACAGCAAGAAGGTCCTGGTTTTAAGCCCCAGGGTTGTCCAACCTTGGTGGGTCATCCCAGGTCGTCCTCTGTGTGGAGTTTGCATGTTCTCCCCGAGTCTGCGGTGGGTTGTCTCTGGGTGCTCCGGTTTCCCCCACCATCAAATAAGACAAGCAAGTTAGGGTTAATACTCCTGTCTGTGCCCTCGACTGCATGGCGGCTGCCCACTGCTCCTAGCCTCATAGCTAGCATGGGTTAAATGCAGAGAGTAATTTATCGATGGGGATCAATAAAATATCTCAAAATCAAAAATCTCAAATAAAAAAAAATTCCGCATCAATTGCTTGTGGCTTTTACACGATATCAATCAACAAAATACAATCCATAGCTTAACTGGAAGATGCTGCACTCTATGGACTGCAACGCATCTTAACATCTACTGAACACAAATTAGAGCATTCAAAATACACATTCATACTTATGAGTTTAGCTCCATATGTCAAAGTAATATATTCAGGTTCCAGACTTTGATTCATTGCAACACTTTGGAGCTGCAGATTTGAGCTTCCTCCGAGCAACCCCCGGGCTGGAGAGAGGGATAGAAACGATGCCTGTCTTGAGCAATGGCAAAGAAATTGCAGCAAGAGCTTTTTGAACCTCAATCCATCTGTTCATCAATCTTTATGGATGCAAGCCTTTGTCGTATTGTCTCAGGGAGAAGAGAGAGAATTCTGAGCCTAATGAGAAAAGAAAATATCCAGGGGGTGTTTAAAGAGATAAAGGCTGGCAGGGAAAAATTGAGAAAAACTTTTTTCCCTTTTTTTTTTTAAAGAACAACTAACATGAGGATCCACGTTGATGCATTATGAGAAATGAATGATTTCAGTTGACGCAGCTTGTACATTCTTCCGTGTTATCACTCATTTGGCATGCCTTATTCACAGCTAAATTCATTAAGGAGCAGCCTGATTGTCTATTTAGCTGAATAGCACGTGTTCTGAATACTCCCTCCGTTCTGTTATACATTAAGCCTACAAGGTTTTTTGGTAAAAACATCAATAACATTATCACAATTACCTTCATCCTGGCCTCAGGGGTGTTTCAAGGATTTGAGGACATTTGGGGCTTAGCCCGGACTTCAGTGGGGGTCTGGGGGGGTCCTCCCCCCCCCAGAAAAAAAATAATAAACAGGCTCTATCTTGATGCTTTTTATGCACTCTGGCACCGTACTTACGTTTAAAGTACACGTCTTAATCACTGAAAAATTGAAATGTGTACCTCAAAAACTGTTGTTTACTCTCCAGATTAATTATGAATTGTGATGTTAAAAATATTAGTAGTTGTTAGCATTAGTATTGAGTAGAAGCAGAATACTTCACAACTGCTATCATTAAACGTTTATTGACATGCTGTAGTACCAGACCTGAGGAAAAAAAGTTAAATATATTTATGTTAAAACTAGTTTATCGGAATATTACATTTTCACACACACACACACACACACACACACACACACACACACACACACACACACACACACACACACACACACACACACACAGAGTTAGTTTAGAGACCTACATTTATTTTGACAGGCTGTTATGTTACGAAGACTATCGGACATTGACACGTTACACACACGTTAGGTTTTTTGTCGGGCCTCACACAGGCTCAAGTTTAAAATTATATTCGGGGCTACACTCAAAACATTTGGGGCTTAAGCCCCTGCAAAACGACCTGGCGACACCGATGCCTATAGCATTATGGGCAGACTGCTCATTGAATGAGCACAGATATTTCATTTGTGCACAGGAGTGTCCTGCACTTTGTAAACCGTGCGTTCAAATGTTACCGTCAACTCCCGGGTTCACAATACAGATATGCACGGTACCCTCACCGACTGAGACAAGTTATCAACTCTATCAAGATGGTGGGCAATATGAACTGTTGATCAAGGTCAAGGACTGGAGCGGGGGGGGGGGGGCGCACTGCATTTGTTTGAATACCAAATCAAACTTGTGTGTTTCTGGTTCTGACGCCCTGCTGAAACCCCAAATAAAGAGGGAGTGCCTGTCTGTGCATGTGCAATTACGCAAGAGAGAAAAGAGAGAGAACTGTTTTGACTTTGCCTCTTTTCTCCTCCAAGCAAATTACACTCCCTACGTGTGTGCTTGCTTTCAAACTACTCCTTGTAATTTCATTTTAATATGATTCAGGAAGGAAACAAAACAAGATCTATTTAGCTCCTGGTTATTCTGCCGAATTCAACTTGCAATCTGCTGCCAAAACAAAGTATTTCAAAATAACAGTCAGGATGTACCCCCCCCCCCACACACACACACACACACAACAGAGCATCCTGCATATCTGTCAAGGACACCAAGGGTGCAAACAGCAGGGCATTTGCTGCTGCCGCCTTTGTGTTTTTGAAATAAAGTCCATTCCAATGCCGCATGCCCATGCAAGCCTATTCAGCCTCAGGCAAATATCCAGAATATAGACACTTAAAGAATACATAAATGCCATACAGAGTCGCCTTAAATCATAAAATATAGTGAGCCTTGGTAAAGTTATGCAAAAAGTAAAGTATTTCAGTCCCTCCAGCTTGTTTTGTCTGCCTGATACATATGGAAGAGGAAAATGACAGTGAATGAGAGCCATCCCATTCATATGGCATTCCTCCAATATGTCTTTATGCAATAAAGACGCCGCAGTGCATCTTGGCTTTTATGCTTTGAGGATGATTTTAAAATTGCATGGACAAGGAGTTCATTTGAGTCAAGGGCAGAGTCTCTTTTGAAGAAAATTCATCATGAAAGATGCTTTGCCTAAACAAATAAACCAGCCATAGCAATGAAGGGTTTTTTAATTCTTTACATAAACAATTTAGTCAGATGCTTTCCCAGTAAGAAATGTGCTGTGAAATGCATGACATTGACTAAGGATAGTTTTTTTTGGGGGGGGGGGGGCAACATCATACAAAAGAAAGAATTGTCATCAAATGAATATGTGGTAAAAGATTATGTAACTCCTCATAATGAGATTTTATCAATAAATAGAAGGGAATCAAGACAATATGCAGACTTACTAAACACATCAAGAAGTAGAATCCAAGGACAAACAACATTAAAAAGGCAAACAACCCTGTTGGTGCAGTTAGTTACCATAAAAGATATGTATATTAGCGATGTCCAAGGTTCATCCACCTTTAAATGTTTCAAGTATATTAAACAAGAGGTCTGCCTCACCCATTCTGGACTCTGTCATAAATGAGAATATAAAAAAAGGTGAGTTGGGGGCTCATTTTCCTTTTGAAATGTTGACTGAAAAAATTTGCTTTTTTTTTTTTAGATTAACAGCTGTCAAAATTACCTTTTTATAGTGATGTGATGAAGAAGGAGTTTAAACTGTTTTCAGCTGTGTTTCTGGTGGTCACTCAACTAACCATGTACCGTGATGCCTTGTGTTAAGTATGTTGTGTGTCAAAACATCAGAGGTCGTTCTCATGGTTCAATGGAGCTTTAGCGAAAGTTCAGTCAGGAAGACTGTGTGTTGCATGCATCGGCCTGTAGTTATATTTCTTATTTTATCCTGCCATTCTCATCTCGCACACATGATCACTCCTATTCCCCTTGTTGTCATTGTCTGGGACTGTTAACTGAGTTATCATCTGTTCACATCACCATCAGAGGCCCCCACACTGGACACAATTAAAAGCAGGTTAAAAACCTTACTTTTTAAAACAGCCTACAGCTAAATTCATAGTGTGTGTGTGTGTGTTTTTTTTTTTTTAATATGTTTTTGCTATTTTAGATATGCTGCTCTGTTGTTACTTTTAATTAATCAGTGTTTATGGCACTTTTATTTATTTATTTTACTAACTCAGTTTTAAACTTGCCTATACTTTACTAAAATTTGCCTGTACTTTCATTAGTGTATTTTTTGTGAGGGGGGAGGGGATTTTATTGATTTCATTGTTTTATTCTGTGAAGCACTTTGTGTTACATTTGTTTGTATGAAAAGTGCTATACAAATAAAATCTGATTGATTGATTGATTGATCACCTGTTCTCATCTATCCAATAGCACAGCGACACACCTGCATGGTTAGCCTATCATCTTGCTGCTGTCTTTTTTCAAATATGTCTCTCTCCCCACTTCTAGTGTGTTCGTGCTGTTATTATGCCCACCTCTCGACCTCCCTGTCACCGCCTAGTCCTCACAGATCATAAGTTTCGTGTCTTCGTCAGCCTCATTGTCCATATCAATCTCAGCAGATGTCATCAAGCCACCACCACCAGTGTCTGGATTTCATATGCTGCTGCTCAGGGCTGATGCCCCTCGATTAAAAAAAAAAAAACCTGTTCAGTCTATGTGGCAAAGACTTTCTTGTCATGACTTTATTCTCACTAAATCATCTGTCATAATAAACATTATCTTTATTTCATTCACTATGTCTATCCTGACTGAACTGTTGTACATAGCATTTAAGATGTCAGATCTTCATGGTCAACATGGTGAGATAACCGCCGCTTCTTTTCTCTCTTCTTGTGACAGTCAGCCAGTCTCTCTCTTTCTTACTCTACTGCACGCATACACACACAAACACCGTAGAAGCATTCAGCCATATATCCCAGTGTGCATGCACACCAAGGACCATACACTCGACTGATGCATTAAACCATGTACTGACCCAGTGTGCTAACCTGTCAGTAGTTAACCATGGAGTACATGAGGTGATGCTTTATCTAGTGGTCCATTTCAAACTCTCACTAAACACCCTGAAATAGCTATCAGAGGGCTGGCCCCGTGTGTACTGGCATGCCATTGGCATCACGGTGGACACCTTCCATCACAGATATTTTGAAAAAGCTGGACACAATGCATTTTTTCCACACTAATTCCACTTAATCTGTAATCCTCTACCACTTGCATATTTACTGGTGATTTACCCATTGCCCGCTTACGCTAATTGTGCTGGAAATGACATTCCTTTTTTGTTACAACTTATTCTGCCCTGAATTACTATAATTAACCCAGGGCAGAATAAGTAGCTTCTACACCTAAAATGAAGACATGACAGGGATGTAGCGCTCTCCCAAACAAAAGACCTTCTGCTAGATGTCTTGTTTTTAGCTTTTGTTTTTCTGCAACTTTGTTTTTAATAGACGGGCTGTTGAGCTCCCGGTCCATTGTTGCCTCTGTCTCTGTGCTGGAGAAGGCCAGCTGGGCCTGAACCACCACAGATATATTTCTGTTAAGTGCTCCAAGATGCCTGTATGCCAACACACATGGACCTGCTGATTGCGGATACTCTCAGGAAGTCATTTTGGATAAAAGCATCCGCTACTTGGAAACATGTAAATGTCATTCCACGCATATGAATGATAGGAAAATCAACCGACCATTAAAACAACAAACTCATGGCACTTGATGCACATCAGTATTTGGGGCTTTGATAACAATATCCCAAGTGTCTATATAAATCCATACATCTATTTGGTACTACTACTACTTTCGGCTGCTCCCGTTAGGGGTCGCCACAGCGGATCATCCGTTTCCATTTCTTCCTGTCTTCTGCGTCTTCCTCTGTCACATCAGCCACCTGCATGTCTTCCCTCACCACATCCATAAACCTCCTCTTTGGCCTTCCTCTTCTCCTCTTCCCTGGCAGCTCCATATTCAGCATCCTTCTCCCAATATACTCAGCATCTCTCCTCCACACATGTCCAAGCCATCTCAATCTTGCCTCTCTTGCTTTGTCTCCAAACCGTCCAACCTGAGCGGTCCCTCTAATATAATCGTTCCTAATCCTGTCCTTCTTCGTTACTCCCAGTGAAAATCTTAGCATCTTCAACTCTGCCACCTCCAGCTCCGCCTCCTGTCTTTTCGTCAGTGCCACTGTCTCCAAACCATATAACATAGCTGGTCTCACAACCATCTTGTAAACTTTCTCTTTAACTCTTGCTGGTACCCTTCTGTCGCAAATCACTCCTGACACACTTCTCCACCCACTCCAACCTGCCTGCGCTCTCTTTTTCACCTCTCTACTGCACTCCCCGTTACTTTGGACAGTTGACCCCAAGTATTTAAACTCAGATGCCTTTGTCACCTCCACTCCTTGCATCCTCACCATTCCACTGTCCTCTCTCTCATTCACGCATAGGTATTCCGTCTTGCTCCTACTGACTTTCATTCCTCTTCTCTCTAGTGCATACCTCCACCTCTCCAGGCTCTCCTCAACCTGCACCCTACTCTCGCTACAGATCACAATGTCATCCGCGAACATCATCGTCCATGGAGACTCCTGCCTGATCTTGTCCGTCAACCTGTCCATCACCATTGCAAACAAGAAAGGGCTAAGAGCCGATCCTTGATGTAATCCCACCTCCACCTTGAACCCATCTGTCATTCCAACCGCACACCTCACCATTGTCACACTTCCCTCATACGTATCCTGCACCACTCCTACATACTTCTCTGCAACTCCTGACTTCCTCATACAATACCACACCTCCTCTCTCGGCACTCTGTCATAAGCTTTCTCTAAATCTACAAAGACACAATGCAACTCTTTCTGGCCTTCTCTATACTTCTCAATCAACATTCTCAAAGCAAACATCACATCTGTGGTGCTCATGAAACCATACTGCTGCTCGCTGATCGTCACCTCTCCTCTTAACCTAGCTTCTATTACTCTTTCCCAAATCTTCATGCTGTGGCTGATCAACTTTATACCTCTGTAGTTGTTACAGTTCTGCACATCGCCCTTGTTCTTGAAAATCGGTACCAGTATGCTTCTTCTCCACTCCTCAGGCATCCTCTCACTTTCCAGGATTGTGTTAAACAATCTAGTTAGAAACTCCACTGCCATCTCTCCTAAACATCTCCATGCCTCCACAGGTATGTCATCAGGACCAACTGCCTTTCCATTCTTCATCCTCTTCATAGCTGCCCTCACTTCCTCCTTGCTAATCCGCTGAACTTCCTGATTCACTATCCCTACATCATCCAACCTTCTCTCTCTCTCATTTTCTTCATTCATCAGCCCCTCAAAGTATTCCTTCCACCTTCTTAGCACACTCTCCTCGCTTGTCAGCACATTTCCATCTCTATCCTTGATCGCCCTAACTTGCTGCACATCCTTTGCAGCTTGGTCCCTCTGTCTAGCCAATCGGTACAAGTCCTTTTCTCCTTCCTTAGTGTCTAACCTGTCATACAACTCACCATACGCCTTTTCCTTTGCCTTTGCCACCTCTCTCTTTGCTTTACGCTGCATCTCCTTGTACTCCTGTCTACTTTCTTCATCTCTCTGACTATCCCACTTCTTCTTTGCCAACCTTTTCCTCTGTATAATTTGCTGTACTTCCTCATTCCACCACCAAGTCTCCTTGTCTTCCTTCCTCTGTCCTGATGACATACCAAGTACCTTCCTAGCTGTCTCCCTCACTATTTCTGCAGTGGTTTTCCAGCCATCTGGCAACTCTTCACTACCACCCAGTGCCTGTCTTAACTCCTGCCTGAACTCCACACAACAGTCTTCCTTCTTCAACTTCCACCATTTAATCTTCGGCTGTGTCTTCACTCGCTTCCTCTTCTTGGTCTCCAAAGTCATCCTACAGACCACCATCCGATGCTGCCTGGCTACGCTCTCCCCTGTCACCACCTTGCAGTCTCCAATCCCTTTTAGATGGTGCCTTCTACATAAGATATAGTCCACCTGTGTGCACTTTCCTCCACTCTTGTACGTCACCCTGTGTTCCTCCCTCTTCTTGAAATATGTATTCACCACAGCCATTTCCATCCTTTTCGCAAAATCGACCACCATCTGTCCTTCCACATTTCTCTTCTTGACTCCATACTTTCCCATCACCTCCTCATCACCTCTGTTCCCTTCACCAACATGTCCACTGAAGTCCGCTCCAATCACCACTCTCTCCTCCTTGGGTACCCTCTCCACCATGTCGTCCAACTCATTCCAGAATTCTTCTTTTTCATCCATCTCACACCCAACTTGCGGGGCATATGCGCTGATAACATTCAGCAATAAACCTTCAATTTCCAGCTTCATACTCATCACTCTGTCTGACACTCTCTTCACCTCCAGCACGCCCTTGACATACTCTTCCTTCAGAATTACCCCTACCCCATTTCTCCTCCCATTCACACCATGGTAGAAGAGTTTGAACCCACCTCCGATACTCCTGGCCTTACTCCCCTTCCACCTGGTCTCTTGCACACACAGTATGCCTACCTTTCTTCTTTCCATCATGTCAGCCAGCTCTCTCCCTTTACCAGTCATAGTGCCAACATTCAAAGTTCCAACTCTCACCTCCACATGCCTACCCTTCCTCCTCTCTAGCTGCCTCTGGACATGCTTTCCTCCTCTCCTTCTCCTTCGCCCAACAGTAGCATAGTTTCCACCGACACCCTGCTGGTTAACAGTACCGGTGGCGGTCGTTGGTAACCCGGGCCTCGACCGATCCGGTATGTAAGTCTTATTTATGATCCGCATATTTGATTTGGCAAAGATTTTACACCGGATGCCCTTCCTGACGCAACCCTCCCCATTTGTCCGGGCTTGGGACCGGCACTAAGGATGCACTGGCTTGTGCATCCTCAGTGGCTGGGTTCCATACATCTATTTGGTAGAGGTCAACAAATTGTTTTTTTTTGGAAGGATGATTGGGAAAGGAAACACTTAAAGAGGTACTAAACACTTAAATCTGAGCTGTAAACTGAATGATATAACACATCAGTGCTGGTGTTAATATTGTAAACTACTAATGAGATATCTTAGTCCCCAGCAAGCAAACGAGTCCGACCCTTTAGCCGAGCGGTTAGTGATGTCGTCTTGTGGTTCAGTACACCCCGAATCGAATCCCGCACCGGGCAAGACCGGTTACAATGTAGAGATTTCTTACCAAAATTATAAAAATCGGCATTTCATGGGTTGAAAATGAAGAAGACGAGTCATCTACTGTTTTAAATCAGCCATGAACTTGCAAGGCCAACGCTGACGTAGAGTCGACCGGTTGGTGATTTATCCACGTAAAGAAACTAAAAAAAAAAAAAAAAAAGTTACCGCCCTCTAATCCGACTGTTAACGCCCTCTAGTGGCTCCCGAGTGTGAGCGCGAAATCGCGCTCATTTTCAAGTCTGCCCACGGCGGCAGGAGTTTTCGCTAATTTTTGCTAACCTCGCGCCTTTATTATATTTTCTAACACACTTTTGAATTTCTCCCGATTTACAGTTAGTTATAGTTATGTAAACTACTGATAAGACACGTTAGTCCCTAGCTAACGGGTCTGACCTTTTACCCGAGCGGTTGGTGACGTCGCCTTGTGGTGCAGTACAATTCGTATCGAATCCCGCACCGGGCAAGGAAATAACCGGTTACACTGTCGTTATAACGTTACCGCGTGCAAAATGCTGTTACGGTGCCCATTTCCTTAACAGTCCAATAAAGACATACGCTGGTTTCCTTACTCGTGTTTTTAACTCATATATGATGTTTGCTTAATTTTAATCTTTGACCATGTATGACCTATATACCATGTTTAACTTTAGTTTACATTGCTTGGATAGATGCTCAAAGGTAGTGCTATAAAGTATTCTCTCCCGTGTGGACGGATAAAGGCATATTGTTAACTGTTAGCTGATAGCAGAGGAGTGTGTGGGAAGCTCACTCTAGTGTAACAAGGTTTGAAGGAATGGTCCTCGAAAATTACGAGCTGGAAGATAAGGATGAGAGGAGACCTGAACTATGAAGTCTTTGAGCAAGTTCTGTTATCCATTAGGAGGACAGTCTAGCAATAAAGATGAGCTACTTCTTCCAACCAGGATTAGAGAGAAACTCTAGGTGTACATACCATTGTGATAGTGACAATGGGCACGTATGGGCTTGCAAGGTATAAAGGGTGTGCGTTCTGAGATCAGGGCACGTACTTAAGTATCTATGCTTTGTATGTTTGTTCATGAACATATTAAAGTGTGACAATACTAGTCTCATTCCCTATTTAATTTCAAGAGTGGAATCAAACAATTGCCACGACATCCGTCTAAACAACAATGCACGGTACATTGCTTACATCTTATAATATTCACCATGCTAACTAATATAAGTTAACAAAATAGATGATTCATTGTTACCTCACCCATAGAATGAATGAATACAGTAAACAGGAATTATGAATATTCCAGATATTTTAGGTATGTGTACAAAGTTACTGTTGTGATCCACTGCATCATTTATCTTCCCTTTAGTTTATGAAGGCATTCAGCATTCAAGGATTAGTTAGGCTACTTATCATAAGCCTCAGAGAAACCTGCTCCTCCCTACCATGAAGTGGCAGGGGAAGAGACCAAATTGATCAGATCCAAAACAATATTGACCGTGGGGAAGTGGTTCTTGGTGGTGATATGAGAGCAGACACACCAGGTAAGTATCTGATGATGTGGCTTGTTATAGGAAATTATTATCAAACTCTTTTACTGCAAACAGTAGCACAGAAATGTAACGTACATTTCTGTCTCTAAAATTCAGGATGTTGCGCTAAGATGGGCAGGTACACTGTGATGGACCTCAAGGCCAAAAAAATACTGGACATCCAATTGGTGCAGGTAAGGCAAAAAGTTGTTTTTGTAGCATTGCTCACAATTGTCAAGGCCAGGGCATCTCAGATGTGTCGCTATGGTTGTATAATAACTTTTAACTGCAATTTTTTTCTTCTGTATCCACCTTATAATGTAATGACATTTTTACTATGCAGAGCAATGAGGTTGGAAACAGCCTGCGAATAGAAAAGGAAGGCTTTGAACGCAGCCTTAAATTCCTTGAGCGCAACAGTATGGCCATCAAAACCGTTGTCACTGACAGACATACCGGGGTGCAGAAGTTTACGAGAGAGACCAGACCTCACGTTGCTCACCACTGCGACCCATGGCACATCAAGAAAGTTAACTGTTCCCTAATTTTTTTTTAATTGAAGCACAACATTTTTTTGTGTTACTCACATGAGATTAGATGAGATGAGATGTGATGAGATTTAGATGACATTAGATTAGATTGCTTTATTAGCCACAGGATCAAAACCAGTGGAATTTTTTTTTTTGGTATACATTAAACTCTGCAGCACAATACATACATGGACAACAACAGACATTCCACATATTATCACGAACAATACAGTTACACAATAACAGAAATAAACATATCACGCATAACAATTAAGTGAATGGTGGTATTTATGCCAATGGTGTGTGAGGAGGGGACTATAGAGAGGAATTCAGAGTCCTGATGGCTTGGGGGGGGGGGAAACTGTGAAGCATTTAGTCTTCTTATCCCTTAATGTCACGTTCTGATAATCTCTGATGCCATAGTGTTCATGTTTTTAATCATGTGTTAAGGATTAGGAAAGAAAATCAATGCCTTGGAGAAGGTGAGGAATTGCCATGAAGTTGGCCCTTGGAAGAAGAGTATGGTAAACCATTTATTTGTACTGGTGTGCATCGTCATCATCCTCAGGAGACGAGACTGTGGCTAAATGGAAATCTGTGGCAAACCATATTCAGGATGTCCATACACACGACTCTGTGAAGCCAAGTATGTTTATATTAAAATATTTTGTCTTTTACAATATTGTATAACCTATATATTCTGTTAGAAAAATTGAAAATAATTAAAATTATGGGGCGTTGGGGTTTGCCACTCTCAGTGAGGCATTTCTCTTAGACATTATGAGGCATAAGGAAACCTTGTATATTGATACTGAGTACAAGTAAATGGCATGGATTCTGAACTCTGAAGTAAATCTCGTTATTTTGATTAATGGTAGAGAGGAAAAAAGCTTGCCCCCCCCCTCCCATAAAGCTGCTGCAACTTTGATGCACTAGCTTTGGTACCTGTTTTCTCTTCAGGCTATCGCAATAAAACGAGACTAGGTTAATGCTGTAAATTATTGCAGTCAATTTACAGCAGGATTTCGACATTATTAACCTGTTATTTGTAAATTCGGTGCTCTACTGTTAATACAAAAGAAGATCCAGAGTATCTCAAGTAATGGTATCATGCAATATTTTTTGCATTTTGGGAAGAGCAATTTCACCTGAACCGCAACTGTGAAGCTGGATCCGTTCTTTTCTTCATCCATCCCCATCTTATTGGTGAGTAGCAATTTATTTAATTCATAAATCTGGGCAAAATGTATCGATGATCTTTGCAGTTTGTTTGCATTACTGAATATGCGCAGGTCATGATAGTAGGATTCAGCAGCTAGCTAGAATTTCATAGATGATTGCCTGTTAATCAGACAACACAAGCAGCTCATTTTAATTGCTACACGTCTAAGTTAACATGTGGACACATGTATTTTGCCAGGGAATTCATGAAGCATAATGATATTCTTGATAGTGTAAACCTTTTACAGTCTATGGAAGTCATTTCAACAGTTAAGTAGTATTAAGACTTTAGTTCATGACAGTTATTGGGTGGTAATTCAGCAATGCAGATTCAAAATTTAAGGCAAGGTTATTTTCAAGATAATCGTTGGGTCAGGAATTAAGGGCTGGAGAAAATTTGCTTTTTTGTAACATACTGCTTCAAATCTGCAAGTGTGGTTGTTTTTCTCAAACTTGTATTCATTGGATTGGCATGAGTCTGCTTGATGACATGTTAAATGTGCAGTAAAGGCCATAGAGCAGAAGCGGTGGATGTACTAGTTAAACTACTGAGTGTTTTGTGCATCATTTCAATTGGACTGTTCTGTTGTATTTAGGTTGATTTTTGACATGTTTCTCTGACATTACAGATGCATCAGACTATTACCACTGCCCTACTCATCACTGGAAGTACTTGCCTGTTCATCACATGACACAAATTATCAGTTCATTTTTCAGACCCCGCGAATACTGAAATAGGCAACTGCCAGGTGAACTGGCAAAAGGAGCTGCTGTTTTCATTCTTGCTTCACATTCTTACAATTGCAATTTACAGTTTATTGAACCATACCAGTCAGGTCTGTTTGGCTTGCGATGATGTTTTCTTATCAGATCTGTGGACAACAGTCTAGCACCTCAGCGGCCTATGTGAGACATATGAAAATTCACAGCAGTATACCTAATTTAGTACCGTGGTGTTGTATGCCTGATTGCAAAAGGACCTTGTGAAAATGTGCAGGTCTGAAAGCACATTATACAGAAATCATAAGGAATGCGTGATTGAGCCCAGATTGAGTATGTCAGTGGACCTGACGTGCCATATTGACTTGTGCAGTGCCAAATGTGATTTGTTGACTGAGTTTTATTCTCACCTTAAAGTGCACATCAAATAAGGACAAGCAGTTGCATGTCCTTTTAAGTAGTGCGATAAGACATCTACTGTTGTATCTACATTGACTTCTCATTTGTCCTGAAAACAAAAAAGTGCAGAGGGAAATTTAATACAGTCCATCATTGCCCCAGCAGATGTAAGTGGAACTAGTGGCACTCATAATGATAGTGATTTGCTGTGTGATTTTCAGCTTGATGCTGATGACAATACTGAGTATTTGGAGGTTAGCCCAGAAAATATTGATGATGCATTGTTTTGTTTTGGGTTTTTTCTTGTTTTTTGTTTTTTTTTTCCTTTTTCCCCCCAGTTGTATCCGGCCAATTGCCACACTTTTCCCGAGCAGTCCCGTTTGCTGCTCCACCCCCTCTGCCAATCCGGGGAGGGCTGCACACTACCACATGCTTCCTCCGATACATGTGGAGTCACCAGCCGTTTCTTTTCACCTGACAGTGAGGAGGTAGCTCGTGGGATAATCACACTATTCCCCCGAGTTCTCCCTCCCCCCTGAATAGACGCCCCGACCGACTAAGGGAGGCGCTAGTGCAGCGACCAGGACACATACCCATATCTGACTTCCCAGACACAGCCAATGGTGTCTAGGGACGCCCAACCAAGCCGGAGGGAAAACCGGGATTTGAACCGGCGAGCCCGATGTTAGCAGGTAACGGAATAGACCGCTATGCTACCCGGATGCCCCGATATGTTGTTTTTGAAGAATCCTGCTCTTTTCACTTAGACTACATGCAAAGTTACTGCTTCAGTCCTCCACTATTCAGACAATTATTAAAGATTTCTAGTTAATACATTACATCAGCCAGTCACAATTACTTGTTAAACTGAATGAGATGTTGCCTATGCTTGGGATTCCAGATGATGCCATTAGGACTCTTATTAATGAACTGAAAGCAGACAATCTTTTCCAATCTCACAATACCCACACACTGAAAACAGACCAACAGAGCAAAAATGTTCAAGAATCAATATAATTATGTTGAACCTGTGCCTATTTGTCTGAGACAAAATGAAGCAGGTAAAGTGTGTTGCTCAATATGTCCCCATAAAAAAACAAAAAAACACTTGAGGCTCTTTTTCAGTGCAAGTCTGTAAGTGAACAAAATAATCAAGTACACAACATGTCCAAACTAAGGATGTTTTTCAAGGTGTGTGGGATGGAGAAAACATTACTGAGAACTCACTCAAAACAGAGGGGTCTTCTTAAAGCTTGATCCTTTATCAGGATGCTTTTGAAGTTTTAGAAAAAGTGCTGTCTCACACTGGCAGACCTATTACCACACCACAGGTCGAGTATCGACCAGGTGCAACTAGTTCTTCAATGCAAAGAACAAGATTTCAAGTATTTTGGTCAGGATTTGGTCATGGGTCGCCTGGTAAAAGATCTGAAAGACCTCGAGATCACTGTTATAGTGTTACTTAGTGTTACTTGATGGACAGGTCTGTAAATAAATACTGCATGCTATCACTGGTGAGAACTTAGGGTTACATGGCATTGGAGGATTTCTGGAGAATTTCAGTTTGTGTGTTAAGCTGGGATCAGACTACACAATGTTTTTGTCTTTGTCACAATGGTCACTGTGTCAGATTAGATAATCCTAGTGCCATAAATTCTTGGCCAGGAGACTGGCCACTCTACAAGTATGACCTCGACCAATGATCGTATGCTGCCTTTCACGATCTTGCCTAAGTTCATAGGTCGTCAGGGAGGAGTGTAAATAAATTGTCAATCATGGCTACAGAAGCGCTCTGTGATGCTGGCGGTCTTGTGTTCTGAAAAAAGAAGACAGAAAAAACGATTGTGAACCTATCCGTATGGGCCGTCTATCCTTCAAAGTGAACTTGAGGTAACGAATGTCTTAACATGTCGAAAACTTTACGTAGATGGCTACCAAGTTCACTGTATGTAAACAAGGTCTCATGGAGGAAAGAAATGATTGTGTTTTGGGAATTGTATACTTAGATAAATGAAGATACATACAAATGTTTTGTTTTGTTTTTTAGAATATTAAATTTTCGTATACAACACAAAACACAACAGGTCAGACACGACATGACAGAATGAGTAAGTAAATAAAAAAACAGTGGGAATTATCTCCATCCCCAACCCTCACCACCCTCTACAACAGAGAAAGGCAACATCAAATAAATATGTAAACAAATAGCAAGATTACAGGAAAACTGGTTTTGCAATAGAAAAGGTACAGGGACAGGCTAGACCGGTTCAGGAAACCCTTGTAATATGGAAGATGACAGCGTAGGTCCAATATGTTCTAAGTAAGGCTCCCAACCTTTTTAGAAGGCGTCCAGTTAGGAGCGAAGCATACATGATATGTATACGACTTTTTGTTGAAGCGATGTCCTTGATCCAAAAGAGCAAAATATTCTTCCTAGCGGCAAAAGTCAATAGATTGAATAGCCTCTTGTGTTTAATATTTATAATATGACCATCTGGGAGACCAAGAAGGAGGCACATAGGATCTAACTCTATTAGAGCACCAAAAATATCACACAGTTCATCCACAACACCAGACCTGTAGCTTCTCACATGACCAGAAACAGTGAATGTAATTGCCAATCTCAGAGTTACACTTACAGAGGAGCAGAGACACATTAGCAGCCATCTTGTTTTTGAGAGCAGGTGTTATATGCTCACGGTGTAAAAATTTTAACTGAGTAGATTTGGTTCGATTACAGACAGATATTTTCATAGCATGGGCCCAAACTTGCTTTTAATATCAGGTGGTTTCACAATCACTGTAACTAAAATTTAAAAAAAGGTCAGTACAGCTCCAGTTCTTTTCATTGACTACCGCCTCTGAAGTGACAGCATATGCGTTCATTTTACATATAAACGTCACATAGCCCTAGGGCAATTGACAGAGTCTTCTATCAAATGCCAAAGTCATGTCATTGGATATCAAAAATGAGCTGAATGCAACCATCCATTCATCCATTATGCAAGCCTCTTATCCTACTTAGGGTCGCAGGATGCTGGAGCCTCCCAGCAGTCATTGGGTGGTATTCGGGGAGACACCCTGGACAGGCCACCAGTCCATCACAGGGCCGACACAGTCACACCTAGGGACAATTTAGTATGGCTGATTCACCTGACCTACATGTCTGGACTATGGGAGGAAACCCATGCAGACACGGGGAAAACATGCAAACGCCACACAGCCCCATAGCTAAACACCCTACAACCACACAATCATTAAGTGGCGTGCACAGAAGCATGGCAATTTTAAGGTACTATATAACTTATAACATGTTTATTTACATTAAGCCCGTGCATAGGGTTTTTATGACTGTCATATAGTCCATGTTTTTACCAAAAGTCACTGAAGTAATTTTGGGTAAAATGTTTTAACATGTAGGTCAGTGAATCGGCCATACTAAATTGTCCCTAGGGGTGAATGTGTGTGTGTGCCCTGTGATGGACTAGCGGCCTGTCCAGGGTGTCACCCCGCCTGCCGCCTAATGACTGCTGGGATAGGCTCCAGCATCCCTGCGACCCTGAGTAAGGATAAGCGGTTTGGATAATGAGTGGCTGTTCAGACACATTGAGTTTCCAAATAGTGCCAAAGATTTGTTCGAGTTTATTATTCTATAGAACAATGACAGGAGCGGTTTCCTCGATCTTCTCAGGGTGGATGTAGAAGATTTAGTTTTTCAGTTTTTACCCACTTGGAAAGGTGGAGCCACTCATCCGCAAGAGGGACAAAATTGAGGAGGGCCATCAGTGCCAGATAGCGGCTGTCATTCACAGTACAATTCCTTGCTGCTGGTAAAGAGAATCAATTTCAAAACACTGTGTGTGTCAGACGCAGCGCTGTTTGACCAGTCAGACGTCTGTACTGCCATGGACAGAGATCTATTGAATGCTCCCCGTCCAGAGCCACTGCCAGATACCAACATAACCATGCCATATGTGTTTATCGGCGATGAAGCGTTTCCTCTCTGGACCAACTTGGTCAAGCCATATCCTCATCGGAACCTGGACCATGAACAGTGAATATTTAATTATCGTCTGTCCAGGGCAAGGTGCACAGTCAAGAATGTGTTAATTTTGGTCAACAGACTATGCGTTTTACTGACCAACATTGCAGTTGAGCCTGACAAAGTGACAACGATCACACTCGTGTCTCTCTGTTCACAACTTTGTCAGGGAGAATGCATCAGTGCCCTACCTGCCCCCAGCCTTTGTGGATATGGAGCATGAGAACTACAGAATCATTCATGGATCATGGCGAACAGGTGGCGAACTCGCCTCTGTGGCAGTAAACAGGGCACAGAATGCCACAACAGCAAAAGAACAACAAGACTATTTTAAGGCATACTTTCTGTCATCTGCTGGATCTGTTCCCTGGCAGGAAAATATAATTGTCATGGACATACTTTCCAGCACCTGCTTTATTGAAAGTAGTTTTTTTGTTTTTTGAAAGCACACCTTCTTGCAGAATGCTAAATGGTTAAAATGAATATGTTTCTGGTGTGTGTTAAAAGCAGAGAAAGGACCAGAGATGTTTCTAAAATGTATAAATGCACATTTTTATTGGCATAAAATGTCATTTGATGTCCCGAGTCATTGAAATAATATGTTAAATGGTTTTCCTCGCTAGGGCCACCACCAGGTGGCCCAGTGGTTGGCACTGTTGGCTCACAGCAAGAAGGGCCTGGGTTCAAACCCCAGGCCAACCCAGGTCCTTTTTGTGTGGAGTTTGCATGGTCTCCCCATGTCTGCGTGGGTTTCCTCTGGGTGCTGTGGTTTCCTCCCACCATCAAAAAGACATGCATGTTAGGATTGATACTCCTGTCTGTGCCGCTGACCAAGGCAATAGGAAAGGAACTGGAATTGGTCCCCGGGCGCTGCAGCTGCCCACTGCTCCTTTACAATAGGATAGGCTAAATGCAGAGAACAAATTTCATTGTAACTGGACAACTGTACAATGACAAAACAAAGTGGCATTTTCTTTCTCTTTCTTTATTCTCACTCCACCTTAAAATAACAATATAAAACAAAGTTGTGGCTCATTACTAAAAATTTGAGCACAAGGAGACATGAATAGAGGTCATATAAACATGGCCACTACTCTGCAAACTTGCAAACATGGCACAGTAGCTTTACCATAACACAGCTTGTAAACATAAAAGTCCAAAAATGTCTTTCAAGGCTCAATATGGCTGCTACCTGAATTAAACATCACTTTTATCATTTCACATATAGTCTAGCACCACAGAAGAGAAGGAACTGTATTCATCAAGTTTCTAGCATGTCTTTCTCCTGGTCATATGGCTCATGTAGTGCCACCATGTAGGTCATTGGAACGAATGTTTGCATGTGGCAGGTTGAATTTGATAGTAAGATGGCTGAATATTATTACTTGTGTTCCCCTGCCAAGGTGTTTGATGGGTGTACATTGGGTGTGTTGTGCTCTGAGGGACTGGATGTGATCACTACTTGGCTTCGTGTACATCATATGTCCTAATAATGATATTTCTTTACAATATTTTTATTTGAGTTTTCCACTGTACAGTAGAAAACAAACCCATGTAAAAACAAACAAACAAACAAACATTAGAAACAAAGGACAGAAAAAGAAACAGCACATATTTAAGGAAAGTAATGAATTACACTGCTGCATCACTAGCATAACACGTCTTAGCACAATGAGAGAGGTGGGTGGCACTGTATTTTGTTGCTGGTCAGATTCAGTGTCGTACTGAGCAAGGTGATCCAGAAATGGCTGCCATATATCAGAAAATATATTAAGTTTGGCTGTCATGTCATATCAGACTTTCTCCGTAGTATACCAGTGAGCTCAGTTAACCAGGTCTTAAACTGAGGCACAGTATCTGACTCCCAGAACCTTAAAATTACTTTATTTGCAATTACCATTCCATATATCATAGCGCTTTGCACGGAGACACTGTGGTTTAGTTGAGAAAGAGAAAACCCAAATAGTACAATCTCTGGATCAGGTTCAAACACACAGCCATACATGTCAGAGAACCATTTGAATATGTCACACCAAAAATTATATAGTTTTGGGCATGTACAGAATAGGTGGGTCAGAGGGCCTTCTGCAGATTTACATCGATCATGTAGAGAGGAAATGGCAGGAAAGATTCTGTGCAATTTAGTTTTTGAATAATGAAGCCTGTGCATCACCTTGAATTGGATTGATGATGCCTAGCATTAATTGAATAAGATCGGGTCCTGTTAAGGCCCTCTTCCCAAACATCATCCCCAATCTATATACCTAGTTCCTCCTCCCAGGCATTTTTCAGAGCGTGTGGCATGAATCACTTGTTCAGAAAATAAGTTTACAAGGTCTGAGACCAATTTTTGAATTGAGGTGGGCCCAACAAAAGCTTATAAATAAATGTTCCTTCAAGGAGAGACTCAGAGTTAGGCACACACTGACGGACATAATTCCTAATATGTAAGTATCGGAAGAAATGTGTTGTGGCAAGAGAGAACTTGTTTTCAACTGAATAAAGTAGGCAAATTGCTTAATATACAAATATTTAAAAGTGACTACTTTTTAGCCTCCAACTGTCAAAAGATGCATCTGAGGGATGGGGAGAATGCATGATTGCGATATACTGGGGTATGAATAGAAGTGTCTGGTCATCTGCAGCCCTTCTTAATTTGCTGCCATATTTTTGAGAAATTCAAAATGAATTGTCCACTTTACTATTTGCAGGGGAGCTGGGTACTGAGAAAAGGAGTGCTGGAAGAGAGCTGTTTTTGACATCACTCTTTCAATGGTAACCCAAGAGGGAGTCTCAGTGGATACTTCCATTCTGTAACCTTCCTGCAAATAGACAAGGGCCCTCGCATTCGCTGCCCAGTAATAATGCAGGAAGTACGGTAGTCCTAGTCCCCCATCTCTCTTGGTTTATGTAAATTAGTTTTTGATATTCCATGAGCTTTAAAGCCCCATACAAAAGGCATAACTATTGGCTCTAATGGTTTGAAAAAAGACCTCATCAGTAAATAAATAAATACATAAATGGGTAGATTTTGAAAGAGATGCAAGAATCTTGCCAGAGAGACAATTTTGATGGCATTTATACAGCCCACCACAGAAAGAGGACAGGGGAGAATGTAGCTAGGCAGCATCGGATGGTGGTCTGTAGGATAACTTTGGAGACCAAGAAGAGGAAGAGAGTGAAGGCAGAGCCAAGGATCAAATGGTGGAAGTTGAAGAAGGAAGACAATGGTGTGGAGTTCAGGGAAGAGTTAAAACAGGCCCTGGGTGATAGTGAAGAGTTGCCAGATGACTGGGCAACCACTGAAAAAAAATGGTGAGGGAGACAGCTAGGAAGGCACTTGGTGTGTCATCAGGACAGAGGAAGGACAACAAGGAGACTTGGTTGTGGAATGAGGAAGTACAGCAAAGTATACAGAGGAAAAGGTTGGCAAAAAAAGAAGTGGGACAGTCAGAGAGATGAAGAAAGTAGACAGGAGCACAAGGAGATGCAGCGTAAAGCGAAGACAGAAGTGGCAAAGGAAAAGGTATATGGTGAGTGAGAGGTTAGACACCAAGGAAGGAGAAAAGGACTTGTACCGATTGGTTAGACAGAGGACTGAGCTGGGAAGGATGTGCAGCAGGTAAGGGCGATCAAGGATAGATTCAATAAAGGACTGGTTGTTAAAATCCCTAATATGTACACTGCAACAGTTTCAGTGGGAAATAAACTGGAGATGGCTGCCAAGGTGACATTGCCACCACCAGGACACCGTCAGTTGTGTACCTCAGCATCACAGGGTGTTTTGGCCTTTTATCACAAGACACCCTCCGCGGAGGCAGGCCCACCACAGGTTGATCGGTCCTGGGTGTGTGTCCTGTGGTTAGCTGTTCACCCTGGCAACCCAGACGGCGTCTCTCCTTTTGATCCAGATCCAGTGGCTAGTCCTCTCAGCAGTGTCGGCTAGTTCTTTGATCGCTCTCCTGTGGGCCTGCCCCCTGACTCCTAGGGAGGGAGGTGAGCAGTGGGCAAAGCCTGCAGTGGCAGAAGTGGCAGGCGACAGGCCGCTGCAGCTGATGTGGCTGACAGTCTCAGGCAACAGGCCACTGCGGCTGGTGTGGTTGACAGAAAGGAGGGGAGCAGGCTGCCCCCCCATACGGACTGAGGCTGGTGGCTCTGTGGTCAGAGCTGCCGGTGCTGATGGCTCTGTGGTTGGGGTCCCTGGTGCCTACGGGTCTGTGTCTATAGATAATTCAGCATGGGTGGTGAACGCTGAACCTGTGGTTAGGACAGTGCAGAGGGAGGATGACGTGGGGAGGTCAGAGAAAGATGTGGAGCGTTTTGCAGCACATGAGGAGGAGCAGGTGAAGAAAACGGCTGGTGGCAATGGTAATGTGACTGACAGGAGTGTGAATCTGAAGCTGAATCTGATGGTGTTTCTGTTGTGGACAGTGTTTCTCAGAATGTAAACTTGTTTTCATCAGACTTTAATGGATTTCTGGATGACACATTTGGTAAGTCAGCTGATCTCAAAGATTACTTTCCTGATAATGGAAAATTTATTCGGTCAGTGACTACAAAAACTTTTGGGTTAGATTAACTGGATAGCAAATAACATATCGCCTCAAGAAGCATGTCAGTGGTCTAAGGAGTAAAAGTGCCTAAGGCTAAAGTGGTAAAGAAAATGAAACTCAAATTAAAATGACCATGATCATAAAACACGGGCGTTTCATCTCTGCTGTTTTTTTCTGTATGGCTTCTTACTGGTCTGTCTCTCTCTGTTCTCCTTATATGCAGGGGTTAAGGGTGGCTTCATTAAATATGAATGGGGTAGAGATGCACAAAAAAGAGCCTTAATAACAGAAGTAATTGAACAGAAAAGACCGCTTCTTCTGTAAGAAACACATAGTGACAGCAGGGCAAATTTTTGTCCATGAGTTGCTGTTTTATATTCTTCTACTCTAAATGCAAACATTATATCCAGCACAGAGATTGTGAAGAGCAGAGTCCTTATGGTGAAAGCTAAAATAGAGTTTCTCTTTAGTTTTATATATGTATATGCACCAAACCAAGGCTCAGAGCATGAAGGGCTTTTTAAAATACTGAAAGAAAAATTAAGTGGCATTGATCCAGGAGAATGTATTGTATTGGGTGGAGACAGGAATTGTTGCACTGATTTTACTTTGGATAGGACTAGAGAGGAGCCACACCTTTAGTCATCCTCTGTTTTGTCATGTCTTAAAGAAAACTGATTTGGTTGGTGTGTGGTGGATGAAACACCCTTCAGTTAGACAGTACACTTTGGTCAAAATATCAGATGGCAGCGTTAGTGCAGCTACATTAGACAGGTTTTATGTAGCTGGTTCTTTTACTGCTCGAGTTGGTAATTGTCAGATCCACCCTGTCGCTTTTACAGACCATCATTGAGTTTTAATGGAGCTGATTTTATCTCCCACTTGAAAACCAGACTCTTTTTGGCATTTTTGTGTATTATTACGTGAGCTCAATTTTTGTGAAAATTTTAAATTGTTTTGGGATTATTGGAGATGTAGTAAATAAAACTTTCTTTCTCTTTTTCAGTGGTGAGATGTAGGAAAGGCCCAAATTAGTGTGTTTTGCCGCTAATAGACATGCAATTCCACAGCGTACATTAAGAGAGCTGTACAGAATTCAGAAGAAGAGATAAAAGACCTGGAAGGGTGTCTCTTTGTCACAAACTGATCAGCAGAATAATGATCTCTCACACTGTAAAAGACAGCAGCTGAACTTCTTCCTGCCAGACTGAGGCTAAATGAGCTTTAGTCCGAGCACACTTCACCAGACTCCAGGACATAGATGCACCAACCACTTTCTTCTTTAATTTAGGGAAGTCAGTGGTTTGGAAAAAAACAATTGGTGTGTCTTTGTCTCCCTGATGGAAAGGTGACCACAGTTTCAGCTAAGATGAGGAAATATGCAGTGGACATCTACACATGCTTAATCAGGGCAAACAGCTGTGATGTGGACTCTGCTGCAGAGCTTCTGCAGGGCTTTCCTCAGCTGAGTCCAGAAGAACTGGATAAATTAATGCCAGGATCAGACTGCACAATTTTTTTTCTTTAACAATGGTCACCATGTCAGATTAGGCAGTCATGGTGCCATAAATTCTTGCCATGTCTTGGCCAGGAGACTCGCAACACTACAAGTATGACCTCGACCAACCATCATATGCTGTCTTTCATGATCTTGCGTGAGTTCATAGGTCGTCGGTAGGAGGGTCAAGAAATTGTTAATCATGGCTACAGAACTGCTATGTGTGATACTGGCGGTCTTGTGTTCCAAAAAGAAAAGAAAAAAAAACTAGTCTGGATGTTGTTGCAGCTAGTGCTACTGGGAAATTATAACCTAGCATAGCTTAATCAGCTACTCACCGGGTTGCTGAAGTGCCTCCGCTATTACTCACTAGGTTGATGAAGTGCCTCCACTATTTCTTGCCAACATTCACCTTTTTTGACTGTGTCTTGGTCCTTCCTTGTGGAAACTTCAAAAAGGCCTGCAGGGGTATTGTTCCCACTGCTCAATGAACCTTCCCTCGGTTTCGTCGTTCCACCTGAAAGCAGCAACAGCAGCATCCCTCTTTTTCTTTGCCATGTTTACATATGTGCACCAGAGTGCACTCTGTCATCTTATTGATCATCGTCAAGGAATACGTCATAGGAGTTATCAGACTAGGCAGGAAAATACAAAAATTTCTGACATGCTAGACTTTTTATCATTCCTAATTGGGCCTGATGCTGGAAATTTGTCGACGATGAAAACATCTTGTCAGAATTTGGCTGAATTCTTGTAGTCTTATCCCGGCATTAGATTGGACATAACTCTGGATGAACTGACTGTTGCTTTGTCTCAGATGGTGTCAGGCAAGGCTCCAGAAATCGACGGCTTGCCAACAGACTTTTTTAAACACTTCTGGAGTATTTTGGCACAGGAACTTCTGGACATTTTTAAAGTGTTTTAAAAAAAGGGACACTTCCAGCTCTGTGTAGGCATGCAGTTCTCTCTCTCTGCTGCCTAAGAAGGGAGATTTAGTCTTTTTAAAAACTGGATACCAGTAGCTCTTTTATGCACAGACTATATAAAGTTCTTTCCAAGATTTTATCAAACAGACTGAAAATATATATTCAACTGTTGATTGGTGCAGATTAATCTTACTGTGTTTCAGAGAGGTCTATACTGGATAATTTATTTTTAATGAGAAATGTGTTTACTGTCTGTAAATTCTGTAATATAAATGTTGGTATTATATTTATTGACCAGGAGAAGGCTTTTGACCATGTACATCATGCTTTTCTTTACCTTGCAGGCTTTTGGTGTTGGAAGGAATTCCTTTCCTGGGTAAAGCTGTTGTCTATTGGTGCTTGTTGTGTAGCAAAGGTGGGGGGATGGTTGAGCTGTCCTGTGCCAGTTAGGAGAGGGATCAGGCTGGGCTTCCCCATCTCAGGCCAGCTTTACAGTATCGTCAGTTAGCCTCTTCTGTACAGGTTGGGGAGCAGGCTGAGGGGTCTCTCTCTGCCAGAGCTAGCTCAAAGCCCTCCTGTTGTTGTATCATTATATGCGGATGATGTTAATGTGTTTTTCCAGGGTTAGGGAAATGTCCAGGAATTAAAAGAGAGCCTGATCTATGTGAAAATGTTTCTTCAACCAGGATTAAGTGGGATAAAAGTGAGGCTTGTTTGGTGGGTCAGTGGAGCTCGGGAGCACTGCTGGTCTCCCTGGGAATTTTAGGTGGGGAAAATATATTAAAATCCTAGGAATATACTTAGGAAGAGAGGACTTTCAGAGGCTGAACTGGGAGGAAGTGCTGGAGAAGGTGGAAGCCAAGTTGTCTAAATGGAAATAGTTGATTCCCATTTTTGACCCAATTTCCCCTCAGGGATGAATAAAATATTCTGATTCTGATTGTTACCATAGCTGTACTATAGGGGAAGAGCTTCGATAGTCAATAATCTGGTCACCTCATCGCTATGGCACCGACTCATTGTTCTAGCGCCACTGCCAGGCCTTGTGAAAGAGATGCAGAGGCTCCTGGTAAAAATTTTCTGTTCTAGTCAGCACTGGCTGAGAGTGTTGGCCCTGTAGCTCCCAGCGCCGTGTATAGAGAGAGTCTGGCCAACTGGCTACATGGGCGCCATATTGCCTACCAACTGGTAGGCGTCCCCATGCGTGCGCTATTCAAAATCGCGCTCACTTCATGATCTCTCAATCGACACTTTCAAAGAAATAAGGGAAAACAGTACCATTAATTTTGAATTTTCCAACATTCAGTCAAGTATTCAGAGTATCAAAAATTATGTAGTTTGCATCACTCTTTATCAGTAGTCAGAGTACCAGAAATTATGTATTTTCCATCATTCAATTCCAGTACGCACCAGAAATTGCAGTGCCTCTCAAAAGTATTTATGCAGTGGTATGCAAGTCTTAAAAATTCTAATGACAGCCTCAGAAAAGCTCAAAACCCTTGTTGAATAGTGTCAAAAAGTTGTCTAAATTATTTAATCTATTAAATTCATGTTCCTGTAAGTTGGGAGTCACAGGTCAAGTGCTATGATAGAAATCTGGAGGACGATTGAAGCACTCCATATAATAGGGTAAGCTATGGGCCCACAGCAGTGCAACACAAAGACAAAAACACATATCCAAAAGCTACAAGAACTACAAGAACACTTCTATCCAAACTAACACATATATCCAAACTAACACATATATCTAAACTAATAAAAAAAAAATCACTGTCCAGGAGGATGAATGCCAGCCAGGATGACTGTCGGAACTGCAGGTCTGCATGGGCTTGCAGTTTGCTTAGCGTACCGCACTTCTGCGTCCTGTCAGACCACCCTCAGTGTTTCCTCCTTGGGCGCAGCTCCAGTCAGGGCCGTGGTCCTTGGGCCCACAGGATGTAGCAGACCAAGCTCTCTCAGCCAATCCAATGCTAGCTGTCCCAGCCAGACACCTTTGACACACCTCCCCGCACTCCACATAACGACACTAAAAACAGTCAAGGCTAGGTGAGGCCACCGCCAGACCACCCTCGGTGCTCAGTGTTATCTGAACTGCCGGTGTGCATGGGCTAGCAGTTAGCTTAGCCTGCCCTGCTTCCATGTCCTGTCAGACTGCCCTCAATGTTACCTCTTCGGGAACAGCTCCAGGCAGGGTCATGGTCCCTGGGCCTATAGAACATAGCAGACCAAGCTCTCCCAGCCAATCCAGCGCCAGCTCTCCCAGTCATCAAACCAAGACAAACTTAGACACATACGTCGACAAAGACACTGCGTGGACAGTACTGAGTGTTACACTAATTTAATGGCAATCCTGCTGCCAGTTGTTTACTGTTTTTTCTTCCCACAGGAAAAGTATTAACAATGGCTACCACCACAAATATATTTCTGACCAGCAGGAAACACTGATATAGAGTGTTTTTCAGCCAATGAACAAATAGCAGTGGAGATTAATGATAATTTGGAGAATGGAGGTGGCACAGTAAACAAAATTTGGCAAAACTTTTTGAAACTGAATGGCAATGACCCTCTGGATAGCCTTTTATAAATAGAATGATACGATAGAAGTTTGTCACAATAAAGGGGAAAATTGAATATTTCTACCACGTGTTTCTTTCGGAACAAATAACAGGCTGTGTTTGTGATTATTATTATTACTATTATTATTAGCAATACATTTGCATGAATTGATTTCCCAAAGCAATTAGGCAGCCTATAGATTCTCTTAAAGGCAACAGTTAATCAACACACTTGTTTCCCACCTCCTCCCTCTTTCCATCAGAGTTGATTCAAGTCCCACACTCAGCATCTGATTAAACCACGATACAGATAGCACCTCTCTCTTTGAACACACTGCATCATTCGTCTGTTCCTTCCTTCCTTCTCTCTTCTGCCACCAGAGCAAACCACTTTCATGGTCACCCACCACACCAACCTACTTTCCCTGTTTTGAGCAGGGAACTGGAAGAAACTCAGCAACGGCTTGGCATTCCATGAAGAGCTTCATCCACCAGATAGAAAAACATAATTTTGTAGATAAGAATGATGGAATGGTGGGATTGCTCGGTCATGTGCTGCATCCTTCCAAAAGAATTAGGTTTTTATCGCTTAATAGAGATTCACATAAAATCGGGCCGGTAATTGTGTGTGCATTTGCGAATGTTAGAAGAAGCCAGTGAAGCAGTCCCAGTTTAATAGGTCAGGCTTTCTTCACACTTATGCCCATTTTGGCACCAGCTTCTTTCAGATGACAGCTGGGAAGTCATTAGCAAAGCACCACACAGCTCGAAGAGGGAGCGCTTTCCTGACTCGCTGTGCAAAAAAAAAAGGCTGTGCATGGTATGGGAACGGGATCCCAGGGACAGCTAGTTACCTCTCCGCACTAGAAAACATCACAAATCATTTATTTCTCTCTGTCTACTGTAAGCTCTTTTGATCTAAAGGGGTCATGAACCACTAATCAGTTTGAAAGGAAACAACATTCTCTCACTTCCAAACCAAAATAACAGAGAACTGAGCTGATGTCCTCAGCTATAAAAGATCAGATTCAGACTGCACATTTGCAAGGAAATGTGTATGTGTGGGCTGCTCCAGATTAGACTAGGCTTTAGTTTTGGCTTTTCTCTCTTCGAGCAAAGGATTTGGAGTGTGTCTTTTTCTCATGCAAAAGTTTTGTGTTATCAAAATGTTTGCACTATATAGTCACCCTTTTTTTTTGGTCTGCTCTGCGTGAAGATTAAATAGGAATTTACCTTTGATGTGGGTGGGATCAAATAATAACAGATGAACTTATGAATCAATTGTTATATTGATAGATTATTGATCATTAATACAAAACAGTTGTCCTGAAGCATAGAAGTTAGAAAATGACAAATTAATGCTGTTAGTTTACCTTTTAGTATGCATCTTGGCTTGCACTGGAGTTTGTGGTTGTCATGAAATCTGGGCTGAGATTCTGGATCTAAATCCAACTAACAGATGACCTTTAACAAAGCAGTCAACAAGAAACATGCAATTCATACCAGGACATCTTGAAAGACAGCTGATACGAGGGCAATGTTAGTGAGATTTAGGATTTAACAACATCTTACCAGGGTTCTCGCAGGCCAGGCTGTCCAAGCTGATCCTGCCTGACTGTTTTTGTCAGTGGATCACAAACTTCCCGGTGAACAGGAAACAGCATGCAATGTTACGGAGACATACATAAGGTGGTGCACAGAGAGTCCACAGCACTGGTGCACCTCATCAATTCATGATCTTGCCTCTGCCTCACTCCCTTCGCAAAACAGCATCCCCCTATGTGAAAGTCAATAAAAGGAAATGTGCAACTGATCAGCTTCAGATGTAAGGCTGACAAGTCAACAATCATGTAAACAAGAAGCCTGTTTTCAATTACAGCTAGAATCACCCACAACCCAATATTTTGATGTCAATGGAGATGCCAGTCGATTTCAGGATGCTCACGGCTTCATCAACACTCTCCTCTGCTAAATCATCGAGGTTCCCTGGAACCAGAATCAGAAAGACATTTATTGCTATGTGCGTTACATGTTGTTGTTGTTGGTGCAATTATGAATGCAATAGAAGTACAGTCTTAAATAAGATAAAATAGAATATGATATTGATATATGATATATATGATGATACATAAAATATGATATATATATATATATATAAAACATCTAAAATATACAGTAAAGTAAACGTACAATTTTATATACAAATCACCATATATGTATCTGTGTGTGGGAGAGTGGCTGTCAGTGGGGGGCTCCATTAGTCTGATTGCAACAGGGAAGAAACTGTTCTTGTGATGTGAGGTTTTGGTCCCGATGGACCTCAGCCAGAGGGCAGAGTCTCAACAAGGTGGTGTCCGGGGTGGGAGGGGTCGGCAACAATCTCCCCTGCCTGCCCCTAGGTCCTGGAGGCGTGCAGCCGATCCCCTCCTCTGCCAAGCAAATCACAGTCTACCAGGGCCTCCAGCGGGAGAACATTAACTTCCACTGATGATGTTAAATGCTTAAATCCAATAACTGAGCCTTAGTATCAGTCCTGGCCTTTTGAGATAAACCGCATGCAAAAAGGCTACATGGAGGCTACTTTATGCAATTGTTCAGGAAATTAAACCTGCCACAGGCTGTGGTGTTTTAACGCTTCACTGCCATGAATCAATGAATCCATCCTCACCAGTCCCATAAATGATTTAGGTCAGCCACCACACAGACGAGAGCCAGACCTATGACTCAATCATTCGTTTGGGAGTAAATCACTGTCTCCAGTAGTGCTCACCATCTAGGAGCAGCACGACTCTAGCACTGCAAGACATATTTGCGTGATCATCCATCTCACTCTGGTCACCATATAATCAGCACCATGTGACAAAAACTAAAAAAACTAAATAAAAAAAACAGACAAGGAATCGTGCGGCCCTAATCAGTTTGTAAATCATAAACGCAATCATGCATCTTCTCTTACACAGCTCTCTCTACTTTTATCACTATGACATAAATGGACATTTATATTAAATTGCTTATATCCAGCACCTACTTCCACTGTTAATAAATCAACTGTTTATACCCTGCTTCAAACTGGCTGTATGAGAAGTACAGTCAAAAGCTGTACAGTTAGTTTTTGGTAATTTTCTCATTTCCTATCAAAACCATGTATTCCAGACAATATCCCTCAGATCTGTGGATATCTGTGGATGGTGTGGTGGCGCAGTGGTTAGCACTGTCACTTCACAGCTAGAAGGTCCTGGGCTCGAACACTGGGGTTGTCCAACCTTGGGGGTTGAGAGTTTGCATGTTCTCTCTTTGTCTACGGTGGGTTTTCTCTGGATGCTTTGGTTTCCCCCATCATCAAAAAAGACATGCATGTTAGGTTTAGTACTCCTGCCCGTGCCCCTGACCAATGTATGGCAAGACAAACTGGAGTTGGTCCCCAGGTGCTGCATGGCTGCCCACTGCTACACAGCTGGGATGGGTTAAATGCAGAGTGTTTCCCTATGGGGATCAATAAAGTATCTCAAAAAAAAAAAATCTATCAAGTTTATCTGTGGAAATATTCTCATGTGTGACCAGGGGTGCTGCCAGGGATTTGGTGCCCATGAAAAGGATTTAATTTTCGGTCACCCCGATCCTGAACATTATGAGCAGCCTATTCAAAGCTTACTCTACATTTGCTCTTTCCACTTGTAGGTCCTACAAGTAGAAATACATACAGTACTGCATGTGATTATAAAGCAGAGCTCTCTGATTGAAGACATCACAGGAAACAGAGACTATAACCTACTTATACATCACCAATATTAAGTAGATCAAACATTTACTATCAACCAAGAGGGCATAGTGTGCTTTTAAGAGACGGCAGGTGAAACATTAGTCTATGTGCAGTAGATTGCTTAGTAATATTGAGAGGCTTTTAGTTTTAATTGGCTAATTCTCTAAGAAACCTGCCAGATGGGAGAGTTGCCAAGTTGAAATCCAAGTAATTATCACTTCAGAAGTCGCCTGTACTTTATTTGATATTTGAAACAGACATAGAAAAGAGAGGACATTATTTCTTTTGTTTCTGTCACTATTTCTCTATGTAGAGACAGCAGCTTTGTGTGTGTGTGTGTGTGTGTGTGTGTGTGTGTGTGTGTGTGTGTGTGTGTGTGTGTGTGTGTGTGTGTGTGTGTGTGTGTGTGTGTGTGTGTGTGTGTGTGTGTGTGTGTGTTCCCTTCTGTTGGGTGCAGGACCGTTCGGGGCAATGTTGATTTCGCTGATACACCTCTCCTGCAACCTTGATGGGTAAAGGATGTGGACCTATGTTGTAAAACTGCCCTTGACTATTTCTTTCAGTAAAGCAAAACCAATTCAACTGATTTGATAAGCTGATAAAATTTGTAAATGTCAAACACAACAAAAAAGGCAGCTGTTTTTTTGTTTGTGACCATGAAGCATTCTTCCAGTGTTTTACCCTAAAACTTTTGAGAAAATATCTTAAAAAATGAAAGGAAGGGTATTTACTGACATTGCCCTCATCTCTAGAAAGTGCATCCTTGCCAGGTCCACTGTTTAATTCCTGCCAATTTGGTTGTAGACCATTTGGGACAAGTGATCTAGATCCCCATCCACTACATCAATCCATCCATCCATTATCCAAACCGCTTATCCTTACTCAGAGTTGCGTGATGCTGGAGCCTATCCCAGCAGTCATTTGGTAGCAGGCTGGGACACCCTGGACAGGCCGCCAGACCATCACAGGACCCACACACACACACATTCACACCGAGGGACAATTTAGTATGGCCCATTCACTTGACCTACATGTCTTTGGAATGAGGGAGGAAACCAGAGCACCTGGAGGAAATCCACACAGACATGGGGAGAACTTGCAAACTCAACCCAGAGAACACCCCAGGACCACCCCCGAGGTTGGACGACCCCTGAGGTTGGACTACCCCGGTGCTTGAACTCAGGACTTTCTTGCTGTGAGGCGACCGCGCTAACCACTGCACCACCGTTCCGCCCATCTGCTACAAAAAGGGGGAAATGTAATGATGATGTGAGGACTCAGTATGAGTTGCAGCAGACAGTTTTGAATGGTCTTGCATCCCCAGGCTCAGAGCGAGAAGCCTCGGTTTTATGTAAGGCACATCTGGAACAAATAAATCTCCATCAAACTATCATACCAGATATATAGGCCTACTAGTAGATTAAAATGGTCATGAATGGTACTTATACTAGATTTGAGTTGATTACATAATGACACAGTAAGGAGATGAAATTGAAATTGGCCTGTGAGAGCCAACAACCACCCGTCCCCCCATTCTTGCTGTCTTCAACATGTTTGTCAGCTGAGTGTTTGCTGGAGACACACTTTACACACTGGAGGCATGTGGCCAGTCTAATTTCATATGGATCAGTTTTTATTACGAGATGGGGAAGAGAGAGAGAAAAGTAGTCACTACGATATAGCCACAAGTTGAACAACAAATGTTTTTTGGAATACTTAAGTGTTGCGGTACACAGAAAGTAAATGTATGATTTTGTATGAAATTCATGTTGTGTTATCTTACCGCTGATGGCCCATGTGCGTCAATGATAGCCAAATCTGTTTTCATGTTTTTCACATCTACCATGTTTAGGAGAGGAGAGAAAGAGAGGGAGGGATAAAAAAAATGGAATGAAAGATAGACGCAAGAAGAGACAGAGTGAGATAGACAGAGATTTTTTGACTTTTAAAACAACTTATTTTCACATTATAAAAATGTTCTATTCCCATCATTTCAATATAAACTGGTAAACTGAAATAAATTCTCAGCCATCATTACTGCGGCTCCATCGAATCATGTACACAAAAAAAACTTCTCTGTCACACACACACACACACACACACACACACACACACACACACACACACACACACACACACACACACACACACACCATAATAAATAA
Organism: Lampris incognitus; assembly: GCF_029633865.1. NCBI lineage: Eukaryota > Metazoa > Chordata > Actinopteri > Lampriformes > Lampridae > Lampris > Lampris incognitus. Next base: position 38,511,029 of record NC_079223.1, read on the forward strand.
ATTAAAGATTAAAGATAAGTGAACAATCCTCGCTCAGTGAACATAAAACTGGTCTGATCCCCCACAGAGCCTTGAAAGAGTCCGGATTACTGGTCAGGGTGTAGAAAGTGTGCTCTATCCTCAGACAAGCTGTCAACAAACCTTTCAGACTCTGCACCACATCAGTCCAGCCCTGACCTAATATCTGATTCTTCCTGGTCTTCCAGATCGCTAGCTTAGTAGTTCCAAACAAAAAATTGACTGGAACCAGAAGCAGTCTTTTTCTTACTGTGTGTTTAGGCCCAAAACAAACAAGGGGACAGAGAATTTCTCTCCCAAAGCTTCCACCCATTTCTGCAGTACTCTAAATAAGCCCACTAATCGAGGACAAGAGACCACTAAATACTTTAATGTTTCCCTTTGTCTACAGAAAGGATATTCCTCCCCAGTGCCTGGATCCAGGTGAGCTCTGTGTCTGTTCATGGCTATTGCTTCATGTATAATTATCTACTGGAGGTCAGCCATCCTTTTCTCAACAGGAGACTTATACAGGACCTTCCACCTGCTTTTGGGGGTAAAGTCTGGAGTGAAAACCTCAGTCCACCTTGACTCCTTGACTTCAGTTAGAGAGCTAAAGTTGAGCACCTTCACACAGCTGTGATAAAGCTGCTTCTTCCCACAAGAGCAGAAATTACCTAACACTGGTGTTTTCAGGGAAAGAAGTCCGCTCCCCCCTTGTCACTTTTCAACAACAGGACTGACGATCAGTGAAGAAAAAATGTACTCATTGTCATCATTCTATTGGTGAGCTAGAGCACAAATTTTGGCAAACGATGTCAGTGGCTCAGACAAAGACTGCCAGACTTCCTCCACACCACTCTGGTGGACCTGATCTTAGTGATGACACTGAGTGTTTGCATTGAGGTTTTTGTAAGATGGCCCAGTTTATTGATGCCAGCCTCAACAAACTTAGCCCTGACTGTGGCGGAGGAAAATATTGTATTTGTAAGGAAGTCATTATAAAACAGTGGCTCCTCAAAAAGCCACATTGTCAGTCTACGGTACGGAGTCCATGTGACCTTCAGCGTCTGCCAGGCGTCAACCACTCAGCTGTAAAAAGGTGTAAGTCCAGTCAGGTCAGCTTCAGATGATCTCATCAGAAAAAGCTGTTTATACAAACCAAGCCAGCCAGTTTCCCTAAGAGGCAGCCAAGCAAGAACCAACCATCAGTGACTGTAGCAGTAAAGCATCCTCTGTGCCATCTGTGGTCTGAAGGCCATAGTTACATTACATTACATTACAGTCATTTAGCTGATGCTTTTATCCAAAGCGACTTACAATAAGTGCATTTAATGTAGGAAATCAGGAGAACTACTAGTCATCAGAGGTCATAAGTGCATCTAAACAAACATCTAAGAGCAAAACCAGTGCTAAAGTAAAAGTACAAGAAAAGTTTTTTTTTTAAATGAGTGAATACAATAAGTGCTAAGAACAAGTAGCAGGGTAGTAGTTCTTAAAGAGGTGAGTTTTCAACCTGCGCCAAAAGAATGGCAGCAACTCCGCTGTCCTGACATCAGTGGGGAGTTCATTCCACCACTGTGGGGCCAGGACAGAAAAGAGCCATGACCAGGTTGATCGGCAGCAAGGGCCTCTGAGCGACGGGGCAACCAGGCGTCCTGAGACAGTGGAGCAAAGTGGTCAGGCGGGGGTGTAGGGCTTGACCATGGCCTGGAGATAGGAAGGAAATGTTCCTTTCACTGCCCTGTAGGCTAACACCTGGGTCTTAAACTGGATGCGAGCAGCTACTGGGAGCCAGTGTAGTGACATGAGAAGGGGCGTTGTGTGGGAGAACTTAGGGCAGTTGAACACCAGACGAGCTGCAGCTTTCTGAACAAGCTCCAGAGGTCTGATGGCCGACGCCGGGGCGCAAGCAAGGAGGGAGTTGCCGTAGTCCAGTCAGGAGATGACCAGAGCCTGGATGAGCACCTGTGCCATCTCGTCGGTGAAGAATGGGTGAATCCTCCCGATATTATAGAGGAGAAATCTGCAGGAGCAAGCAACCAATGCAGCGTTTTCAGCAAACAACAGTTGGTCGTCCAGGATCACACCCAGATTCCTCACAGTCCGAGTTGGCGTCACCACGATGTTGTCAATGGTGATGGCCAGGTCTTGGTGCGGGCAACCTTTCCCCGGGAGGAACATCAGCTCTGTCTTGCCCAGATTGAGCTTCAGGTGGTGTGTCGCCATCCACTCCGAGATGTCAGTCAAGCACGCAGCAATGCGTGTCTCTACTTTTGTGTCAGAGGGAGGAAAAGACAAGATCAGCTGGGTGTCATTGTCATAACAATGGTAAGAGAAGTCATGTGAGCAAATAACAGAACCCAGGGATGTCGTGTACATGGAGAAAAGTAGAGGAACCAGAACTGAACCCTGTGGAATGCCTGTAGTCAGTCTGCGAGGCTCCAACACAGATCCTCTCCATGTCACCTGGTAGGAGCAACCCGTCAGGTAGGTTGCAAACATTGAGAGTGCAGAGCCTGTGACACCCAGCCCCTGGAGGGTAGAGAGGAGGATCTGGTGGTTCACTGTGTCGAACGCAGCTGACAGATCCAGGAGTATCAGGACAGAGGAGAGAGAGTTTGCTCTCACAGACTGCAGCGATTCTGTCACTGCAAGGAGAGCCGTCTCTGTCGAGTGACCCACCCTGAACCCAGACTGGTTGTGGTTCAGGAGGTTGTTCTGGTGGAGGTACAAAGAAAGTTGGTTAAAGACAGCACATTTGAAGGTTTTGGATAGAAAGAGTAGAAGGGAAACTGGTCTGTAGTTTTTGATGTCAGAGGGGTTAAGTGATGGTTTCTTGAGAAGGGGGTGACTCTAACAGTCTTGAAGGCAGATGGAAAGCATCCTGCCTGGAGGGAGGTGCTGATGAGGTTGGTTAGATAGAGAAGGAGTTCAGGTATTATAGACTGAAGAAGAGGGGAGGGGACCGGGTCAAGGAAGCATGTGGTGGGGCGACTGGATGTGATGAGGTTTAGAACCTCGTCGGGGGAGAGGGGAGCGAGGTGGGATAGGGTGGGATGTGGAGAGGTGAGGGAGGGTGCAGAAGGTGCAAGCAGCACTAACCAGGTGGTGCGAAAAGGAGGATCTGATGTTGTTTACATTCTTGTCAAAGAAGTTAGCGAGGTCATCAGGGAGAAGGGAGGAAGGTGGATGAGGAGGTGGGCGTGAAGAAGTGTAGAGAAGGTTTCAAAGAGTTTCTTGGGATTAGAGGCAGAGGATAGGGTTTTAGAGCGATAGAAGGCAGCCGTAGTAGCCAGTTAACCCTGGCTGAAGAAGCCTTTTCATATAAGACCAGGCTTTCTTTTAATTTCCTGGACATCTCCTTCACCCTGGACAAAAACATTAACATCATCAGCATATGCTGATACAATAACAGAAAGGCTTTGAGCTAGCTCTGGGAGAGAGAGACCCCTCAGCCTGCTCCCCATTCTGCACAGAACAGGTCCAATGGCAATGCTGTAAAGCTGGCGTGAGATGGGGAAGCCCTGCCTGATCCCTCTCCTAACTGGCACAGGACAGCTCACCCCTCCCCCCACCTTCACTACACAGCAAGCACCACTATACAACAGCTTTACCCAGGACAGGAACCCCTCTCCAACACCAAAAACCTACAAGGTAGAGAAGAGAAAAGCAGAAAAGCATGATGGACATGGTCAAAAGCCTTCTCCTGTCAATAAATATAATGCCAACATTTATACCATCTCTCATTAAAAATTAATTATCCTGCATAGACCTGTCTGTAACACAATAATATTGATCTGCACCAATCAACAGTTCAATAAATATTTTCAGTCTGTTTGACAAAACCTTGGAGATAATTTTAGTCTGTGCATAATAGAGCTACTGGTTCCCAGTTTTTTAAAAGGGCTAAATTTCCCTTCTTAGGCAGCGTAGGTAGAACTGCACGCCTAAAGGTAGCTGGAAGGGTCCCTTTTTTAAAACAACTTTTTAAATGTCCTGAATATCCTGTCCCAAAACACTCCATAAGTGTTTAAAAAAAATTCTGATCATAAGCCATCTATTCCTGGAGCCTTGCCTGACGCCATCTGAGACACAGCAGCAGTCAGTTCATCCAGAGTTATGTCCAAGCCAAAAGTATCCTGTCCCTCTGAACTCAGCTGAGGAAGGCCCTGCAGTAGCTTTGCAGCAGAGTCCACATCACAGCTGTCTGCCCTGAACGAGTCTGTGTACAAGTCCACTGCATGTTTCATCATCTCAACTGAATCTGTGGTCTCCTTTCCATCAGGGAAACAAATACATGTTTTTTTCTGAACCACCGACTTCTTTAAATTAAAATAAGAAAGTAGTTTGTGCATCCATGTCCTTGAGTCTGGTGAAGCGTGCTCAGACTAAAACTCCTTTAGCTCTCTCTTGCAAGCAGGAGTTCAGCTGCTGTCTTTTACTGTGTAAGAGATCATTATTCTGCTGATAAGTTTGTGAGATAGAGTCATCTTCCAGGTCTCTTATCTCTGCTTCTAACTCCTGTATAGCTCTCCTGATGTTAGCTGTGGAATTGTATGTGTTTTGCTGGCAAAAAAAAACAAACTTATTTGGGCCTTTTATACCTCCCACCAAGAAAAGAGAAGTAAGAGAAAGAAAATTGCCTTTCCTAGATCTCCAATACTCCCCAAATAATTTAAAATTTTCACAAAATCATATAATAGATCATCCATTCATCCATTCATCCATTATCCAAGCCGCTTATCCTGCTCTCAGGGTCGCAGGGATGCTGGAGCCTATTCCAGCAGTCATTATAATAGATAATATAATAGATCATATAACGTAACATAATAGCTCATGTCATCATTTAATGTTAAACTGACAACAATATTTTGATTTTCTAGTGGGAGATAAAATAAGTTCCATTAAAACTAAAGGATGGTCTGTAAAAGCAACGGGGTGGATTTGACAATTAACTCCAGCAGTAAAAGAACCAGATACATAAAACCTGTCTGATGTAGCTGCACTAACGCTGCCATCTGATATTTTGACCAAAGTGTACTGTCTAACTGAAGGGTGTTTCATCCTCCACAAATCAACCAAATCAGTTTTCTTCAAGACATGACAAAACAGAGGATGACTGAAGGTGGGGCTCCTCTCCAGTTCAATCTAAAGCAAAACCAGTGCAAGAATTCCAGGCTCCACTCAATACAATACATTCTCCTGGATCAGTGCCACTTGATTTTTCTTTCAATATTTTAAAAAGCTGTTCACGCCCAGAGCCTGGGTTTGATGGATAAACATAAATAAAACTAAAAACTCTATTTCAGCTTTTAACATAAGGACTCTGCTCTTCACAATCTCTGTGCTGGATATAATGTTTGCATTTAGAGTAGAAGAAAATAGAATAGAAACTCCTACACTAAAAATTGTCCTATGGCTAAGGACGGCTGCTCTGCCCACTATAAGCTCCAGTCTATTCCATGCACGCTGTCACTGTATGTCTCTTGTAAAAGAAAAAAAAACTACATCCAGTTTTTCTGCTTGATTACTTCTGTTGTTAAGGCTCTTTTCTGTGTATCTCTAACCCCATTCATATTTAATGAAGCCAACCTTAAAACCTGCATATAAAGAGAAGAGAGACAGACCAGTAAGAAGCTAGACAGAAAAAGACAGCAGAGATGAAACATCTAGTGTTGTATGGTCATGGTACTTTTAATTTGAGAATTTCATTTCTTTACCAGTTTAGCCCTAGTCAATTCAAGTCAGTCAATGTTATATATATATATTTATAGCCCATTATATATTTAGAACCTTCCATCCACCCATCCATTATCCAAATCGCTTATCCTGCTCTCAGGGTCATGGGGATGCTGGAGCCTAACCCAGCAGTCATTGGGCGGCAGGCGGGGAGAAACCCTGGACAGGCTGCCAGGCCGTCATAGATTTATAACCAATTATCACAAATTACAAATGGGTCTCAGTGAGCTTTACAGCAATATAACATCCTGTCTTTAGACCTTTGCATCGGATAAGCAACAACTCCCTTAAAAAAAAAAACCTAGAGAAAAAAAGGAAGAAATCTCAGAGAGTACAACAGAGGAGGGATCTCTCTACCAAGACAGACAGATGTGCAATGGATGTTTGTACACAATTTACAGAATACAACATTGAAAGATGATAACAGAATTGTAGTGGAATTATAGATATATGAAGAATATGATGAGGAGGATGCCAAGCAGTGTCCAGATGCCACCAGAACAGCCTAGGACCTGAGCCACATGACCACCATCACCATGTAGACTTGACAGAAGGACAGACTACACATGCACACAGGGGAAACTCACATCACACCATTCACATACACAGGAGAAGAGACAAAGGAAAAAAAAAACCTATGTCACACATCGGAGTGAGAGAACGATTGAAGCATTGAAACAGGATAGGGATTTATAAGACATATATACTACTAGTACTTTCCTGTTAGGGTTCACCACAGTGGATCATCCATTTCCATTTCTTCCTGTCCTCTGCATCTTCCTCTGTCACACAAGCCACCTGCATGTCCTCTCTCACTGCATCCATAAACCTCCTCTTTGGCCTTCCTCTTTTCCTCTTCCCTGGCAGCTCCATATTCAGCATCCTTCTCCCAATATACCCAGCATCTCTCCTCCACACATGTCCAAGCCATCTCAATGTTGCCTCTCTTGCTTTGTCTCCAAACTGTCCACCCTGAGGAGTCCCTCTAATATACTCATTCCTAATCCTCTCCTTCTTCGTCACTCCCAATGAAAATCTTAGCATCTTCAACTCTGCCACCTCCAATTCCACCTCGTGTCTTTTCTTCAGTGCTGCTGTCTCCAAACCAAATAACATAGCTGGTCTCACAACCATCTTGTAAACCTTCCCTTTAATTCTTGCTGGTACCCTTCTGTCACAAATCACTCCTGACACTCTTATCCACCCATTCCACCCTGCCTGCACTCTTTTCTGCACTCCCTGTTACTTTGGATAGTTGACCCCAAGTATTTAAAATCATGCATCTTCATCACCTCTACTCCTTGCATCCTCACTATTCCACTGTCCTCCCTCTCATTCACACATGTGTATTCCATCTTGTTCCTACTGACTTTCATTTCCTTTCTCTCCAGCACATACCTCCACCTCTCCAGGCTCTCCTCAACCTGCACCCTACTCTTGCTACTCACAATGTCAGCTGCAAACATCAAAGTCCACGGAGACTCCGATTTATAAGACATAGTATATTGAAAAAAAAAGTGATGAGGACGATGCCAAGCAGTGTCCCGGTAGCTACCACCATCACCATGGAGACCTGAGAGAAGGACAGACTACACGTGTACACAGGGAAGACTCACATCACACCATTCACATACACAAGAGAAGAGACAGGAGGAGACATCATTCAAAGAGAGAGAGAAAAGACATGTGCAAGAAGAGAACAGTTTGCAGTAGTCAATAATCTATACTCTATACCATGCAGTACAGATCTTGAAGTACGCAATTTAAAGGCAACTAACTAACAGACTCTGATTGTCTGGCGGCAGCAGGCAGGTTGTTTCACAAGAATGGGGCCTGACAGGAAAAAGCCCTGCCACCAGCTGATTTCTTTTTAATTTTGGGTACACAGAGGAGCCCTATATTTTGAGAGCAGCAAGCTCAAGATTGAATGTACTGTTTAAGGAGATCAGACAGGTATGATGGGGCAAGCCCATTTATAAGTCAGCAGAGGCACCTTGAAGTCTGATCTAACATGGAGTAAGCCAATGAAGGGAGGCAAGATTTTGTGTAATATGGTCAAATTTCCTAGATTTAGATAGGATTCTAACTACAGAATTTTGAACCATCGGAAGACTTTTAGTACTAGCATGTGGCAGACCTTAAAACAGAACATTACAGTAATCAAGTCTGGATGAAACAAATCCATTTATTAGAGCCTCTGCATCAGCCATGGACAGGAAAGACTGAATTTTAGATATGTTACATAAGCAAAAAAGACAGTCTTAGTGATATCTTTAATGTGCTTATAGTCTTAGTGGTTTCTTTAATGTGCTTATCAAAGGAAAGGCTGGGGTCAAAAGTAACATCATGATTTTTGGCTGCCACACTGTGAAATCACAGAGTTGTCTGTTGTTATTTTTACTTGATCAAATTGGTGTCTGTCTCTACTTGGGCCAACGGCCAACATCTCAGTTTTATCTGAGTTTACAAGCAGGAAATATTGTAACATCCAATTTTTCACAGCAGCCAAGCAGGCCTTTAAATTAAACATTAGAGTACGATCATCAGCTCTTATAGCCACATACAGCTGAGTATCATCCGCATAGCAATGGAAATGTATTCCATGACTGAATATAATTTGGCCAAGCGGTCAAATATAAAGAGAAAAAAGTAGAGGGCCAAGAAACGAGCCCTGAGGTACACCATATTTAATGTCATAGAATGTTGATGTAATATTATTATAGCAGACACAAAGTGTTCATCCAGATAAGTAGGACTTAAGCCAAGAGAGAGCTTGGCCAGAGACATCAAAATTAACATGTATTCTGTCTAATAGTATACAGTGATCAATGGTGTCAAAGGCTGCACTTAGGCCCAGTAGTAGAAGCACAGAGGTGGAATCAAGAGTCCATAGCAAGTAGCAGATCGTTCACCACTCTGGTCAGAGCAGTTTCAGTAGAGTGACAGTGCTGAAAGCTGATTGAAAAGGTTCATATAGATAGTTTTCTTCTATATGGGTCAAAGGTTGTTGATTCACAACTCTCTTTGGAAAAGAATGGAAGATTAGAGACAGGTCGATAGTTACTAAGAGACCCTGGATTGAGATGTGGTTTCTTCAGTAGAGGTTTGATCACAGCTGTCTTAAAACTGCTGGGAACAGTGCCAGTAGTAAGCGATAAATTAATAATGTCTAACATTGTAGGTCCCAGGAAAGGCCAGAGGTCTTTAAACAGTTTTGCTGGTAAAGGGTCAAGTAGGCAAGTAGTTGGTTTAGAAGCTGACATGAGCTGAGTTAAAGTAGTAAGAGAGATAGTCTCAAAAACTGTAATATCAGGAATTGTCAGTGACTCATTGTATAGATATGAATTTGGTAATACAGGATCCGCAGGAGTAGCTGGAGCTGAAAAACGTAATTTTGTTTATGATTTCATCGACATTATTACAGAAAAAGTCTAGAAAGTCAAGGGCTGTAATTTTTGAGCAGCTAATAGATGGCTGCTTTTTAGTAAATGTAGCTACAGTGTTGAAGAGAAATCTGGGATCATGCTTATTAATACTGATTAAGTGAGAGCGATATGCTGCTTTTGCAGCAGTTACAGCATGCTTGTATTTCAGTAAACACTCATGCCAAGATAGGCAATTTACTTCCCATTTTGATTTTTGCCATTTACATTCCAGTCTCCTGCATGCCTGCTTAAGAGCATGTGTCTCATCTTTAAACCAGGGTGTAGGCCTCTTTAGTCACCTACCTCTGGTAGTGAGAGGTGCAGCTGAATCAAGGAGACTAGAGAGGGCCACATTTCAGTCACTAGTCAAATTTTCAACAGTCCACAGTGAAAAGATCCAAGACTTAGGCAGCTGCTGGCCAAATGCAGCTCCAGAGGATGGACTAATGTGGCGAGTGGCAATTACATCTGTGCCAACATTAACTGGACAGGCCAATAATGCTTCAAATTGAACAAGAAAACGATCTGACACAACAGATGTGGTTGGCAAGATATTCAGATCAGAAACAGCGATCCGATAAAACCAAATCAAGGGTATTACCACTGCAATGAGTCGAATCTTGAACAAACCAAGCGAACCCAAAAGTATCAGCAAGTGCCAGAAAGGCTTTATTCAGAATATCAGCAGCCTTATTCAGATGACTATGGAAACCTCATCAGAATGAGTAACAAGACTTGAGACAAATTCTTCAAGAAATAGTGAGTAAGAGCCAGGAGGTCAATAGATTATTGCAATCTGAACTGAGTACGAGTCTTTTCGTGGAGGGAGCTTGGTTTAGAATAAGAGCCTCAAAAGACTGGAATTTAGACTCAAGTTTAGAAGTTAAATTGAAAATAGAATTAAATATTAAGGCAACACCCCCACTTTATTTGCCCGAGTTACATGGGCATAAGTATAGTCAGGTGGGGAAGCTTCATTTAAGGGAAGGAACACATTTGGTTTCAACTATCAGAATCAGAATCAGCTCTGTAGTCCAAGTGTGCCTATGCACATGAGGAATTTGACTCCGGTTCACAGCAGCTTCTAGCACTCGCGGACTCACACAAAAAAAGAAAACAAACAACGACAAAAAAGAAGAAGAAAAAAAGACAGAAAAAAATAAATGGAACAACAACAAGATATTGGAGGTAAGTGTATATGCACAACAGGTATGTCGCTACTATACAGAGTTTGGCTATAGAAACATAACCCAATTCTATCAAAACTATGTTCAATAATCAGATCATTTATTAGTAAGGTTTTGGTAGATGGTGATTTGATATTTATTAAACCAAATTTAAGCGTCTTGTCGAAGTGATCAGTAGTAGGCAGAACTTTAGATCTACCAATAGATGAAATATTAATTGGAATTAGACACCTTGTATTATCATTTGACAATTTTGAAGACCTACGCTTTGAACAATGTGTGGCCACACTTTTAATAACATTAGATGTTCAGTTCTGTACATTATTAGGTACTTTGTTGCATAGTTCACCACCACCAGTGGTAGAACTGATTATTAGATTATTAGATTATTGTGATTCACACATTTAGGAGAGGAGAGCTTGGGAGCAATACAACAGGGTAGGGAGATGGTCTCTATGTTATAGACCAAGCTGTCAGTCTAAATCTATACTACAAGATATTCTCTAACTAGATATATTAACTAAACTAGTTGACTCCACATCCACACTGGGTTTAAACCTAGCAGGCTCTCTACTCACATGCGACCTGCTGAATTATAAGTCCCTAGTGTCAAACTAAACATAGACAGCTAGACAAAAGACATGTTGCTAGAAAAAGAGTGGTGCCATCCCCAGTAGAGTGAATGCCATCCGCTTTCAGCAGGTAAGGGCGATCCCAGAAAGGAAGCCTGTTATCAACAAAACCAAATCCCTGCTCATTACAGTAATGAACCAGCCAGTGGTTCAGTGAGGTGAGCTGACTGTAGATCTCATCATTACCCCTCACAGGTAAGGGACCAGAGACAATTAATCGATGCTGATGCATCTTTCTGGCCAGCTCAAGCGTCCCGAGTAGGCTGGCTTTTGTAATCTCTGATTGCTTCATCCTAGCTTTATTGGTGCCAACTTGAATAACAATGTTGCTGAAAGTAGTGGTGCCATCAAGTCAAGTCAGTTTTATTTGTACAGCCCAATATCACAAATTACAAATTTGCCTCAAGGGGTGCTGTGTGCCTAGGTTCTCTGATTCTCCCTCTGTCATGCCAGCACTGTAAAATTGTCCTCTATGTCGGAGACTCTGGCCCCAGGTAAACAGTGAACTAAAGCTAGTGAAGCGAATCTGATATTGTGGGTAACAGAGTCTCCTATCACTAGAATGCATTGTTTTACTCTGTTGACAGGAGCGGGCGGCTGCTTTGGAGGGGCCAAAGCCAGGGGTTGAGGAGGACTGACTAGTACGAGCAAGGGCCCACCCTGCTTACTTAAAGGACTATGTCACAGAGTTCCACGCATAGGCCTCAAAGGCATTCTACTTATAGTTGTTCAACAGTCCTAATCGACACTGCTTAATTGAAGTCCACTGACTTCCGGTTTCTACTGCAGCGGTCATACCAGTTTCCTGTCTGTTGGCGTGTGCTATTGACAAGGGCATATTTTTCGTGATGGCTGCAAGATTTACCATGGATAAATGTCAGTGATATGCACAGAATTGTCGACAAACTTTCACCTGCACCTACCAGCAAACGGGTGAAAAGTTTTAAGTTGTACACATCAAGTTACATCCACAATTATATTCTCATCCTCATAATTGTGGACACAAAATCAGATTTTATACTTTAGCGGTTTTCCCAAAGAAAGACAAGCGCTTCTTTGAAGTTTTTATCCTTCAGTAAAGCCGTGTTAAAATGCCAGTAAGCACTATTGGGTTTTACACATTTTATAAAGATACAAGGTGTTACATGTGAGTGATCAGAAAAACCAACAGGGCAGATAACACAACTTATAAATACATTAAAATTATGTTTAAAACAATAAAGATGATTAAGCCTGGCCATAGACAGTAAGTCCAGGTGTATTGTCTCTGTTAATTATGAAATCCTCTCCACACATCATACGATTCATGAGCCTCAATAAGACGAAACAGGCGACTGCAAGAGGCAGCGTGAGACTCTGCATGGTTCCTGGCTAACCTGCTGTCCTCAGTACAGTTAAAATCTCCACCAATCAATAAACATTCTTTGCTGTTACATTTCTCAATAACTTCATTTAAAACATCTAGAAAAACTAATTTCTCCACTCCCACAACTGGAGTATAAATATCAATAAACACCATTTTTACATTTTCGTACACTGCTCTTACTCGTATCTGACGGCTTTTCATGACTTCTTCAGACTCAACAGACTGAGGAATAAAATTCCTGGAAAAAATAAAAATAATTCTAACCCCACAACTGTTACTTGTTTTGTGACTTAAAAAGGTTTCACCAGTCCATTCTTTTTCTCCAATCAGCCTCGTTATCGGCAGTACTGTGTGTCTCTTGTACAAAAACACATCTAAGAACACACAGCTTGGAAAGAGAGGCCCTTGAATTTAAATGGAGCAAGGGATGATGTTCTTATCATCCCTTGCTCCATTTATATTCAAGCTGCCTACTCTTACGGCCCCCATAATACAGCAAAAAGTTGTAAAACAAAAACAAATGAACGAAGAAAGAATACATTTTAAAACTTACTCATCATCCTCTGTTTTTTGACCTTTTGAACTAGTTTTTTTTTTAGACGATTAGTCTCTTGTTCAGTGAAAGCTTTCTCCCCCAAACCACCAGCACTTCTCAGAAAAGTCTTCACCGAATCAAAGAAGAGTTGTAAATCAGGGAACACTTTCTGAACTTTGACAATTCTGGCACCCTTAGTGTCCTGCAGGAACGTTTTAATACTCACTAAAAAGAGTACCTGCTCTTTTTGTGAGCCCATGTCTGTGAGGAAGCCAGAGACTCCTCATCACCTTCACTCTTATCTGAGTGCAGATTGATTAGTAGGACTGGATGTTACCATCCCTGAAATTTCTGCACTGCAACTAACCTGAGTGGGGTTGTTCTTGGAGATGACCACTAGATGATGTTGCAACCATTACGACGCAGCTTCAGTTGTGTAACTCGGTGTCACTGGGTGTTTTGGCCTTTTATCACAAGACACCTTCAGCCAAGGCAGGCCTACCACAGGCTGATAAGGCCTGGGTGAGTGTCTCATGGCTAGTCTGGTCACTTGGGAGCCCAGACAGTAACTCTTATTTTCAGCCACAGCCAATGACTACTCATTTCGGCAGCATTTGGCAAGTGCTTTGATTGCCCTCTTATGGGCCTACCCTCTAACTCCTACTTCCCTCAGGAGCATTGCGGTGGAACTGGCTAGCTATAAAGCCCCTGCAGCTAACATCAAATGGATGCACTTTGACATTGCAGCCTCGCTGCTCTGCTTGAACTGCAAGGTTGGCATATCGCGGCCTTTTTCGTTCATATGCCTTATCCACAGCATCCTCCCTTAATACTACCAATGTGAGACTTTTCAATAACCTCCATAACAGCACCTTTATGTGTGGAACCTGAACCAGCAGCCTGAAACTCAGCTTCTGTGTATTTTCCTGCTGTGAGTGCTTTGTATTTTCCTGCTTTGAGCTCGGTGCTGCAGTCCCAGTTTGCTCTGGGCTCTGTGCTGCAATCTCATCATTTGCCTCAGTAGTTGGTTTCTCTGGACAGGAACGGATGAGGTGACCCTCCATTTCACAGCCAAGTCATTTCATTTTCACTGAAGATAAATTAACAACGTTGTCAAAACCATCTACTCTGAACTTCGACATTAAATTTAACTCCGCAGTGTTGTTCTTCAGAATCATAAAGACCTGCCTTCTGAAGGAAACAACATGTTTTAGATGTGGAGATTTACAGCCCAGAGGAATCAGTTTTATGGGGGACATTAATTGTCCCCCATAAACCGTTCCTTATTTTAAGGAACGGTTGGCAACCCTAGTTGTAATACACGAGAGTCAAGGCGCTTTAATTAAAGAATAGAGAGAAAACTCTAGAAAAAAAAAACAAGCCTGGACACCTTTTTTCATTTGGGAGAATGAAAAGTCTTCTGTACAGAGAATTTGGGTATAAATTGCAGTTGGGGACTTCAAATAACACTTTCCTTTAAAATGTGTGTTTTGTCCCCCCCCCCCCGCACTTGTGAAGTGTGGACTCACTGAGATGACCCTAGGGTCAAACTAAGGGACAAAAAAGCAAATTCACTCCACGTATGTATATGAACACAGAATACAAAAGGTTGTATGAAAGCTCCAGAGAAAAAGAATTAAGCCAGATATTCTGCCAGGTTGTTTTTTTTCCTCAAGTTTTTTTTCCAATCTTTTAAAGATGAGTCACTCTTTATGTTGTAAATTTCGATCCCTTCTGCTGCTTTTTGTGAGCATGAAAAGCTAATATGTAGACAGGCTGTTGTTCTGACACTGTAGTTGTCCAAAGTGTCCAGCAGAGGGAAGCAAAATACAATTTTAAAACACTTCATTGATTTATAGGAGAGCACTAAGCAGTCCATAAAGTTTTACACTCCGTACAACATCCTCTCTGGTCCTAGTGCCGAGAAGAGTATTGGACAGAGCTATATGAAGTGCCCTATTTCTTAAACCTGGAGTAAACCTTTTTTTTTTTTTTTACATTTTTAAACTGAAAAAGTGTTTGAGGGAAAATCTGCCTTCTTTTTTATGTCTGTGGTAAAATGCACAATACCATCACCCCCCCCCCACACACACACACACACACACACGCACACATTATATGGGGGGCATCAAAGACCTACAGGCGTAATTTATGGGGGGGTCAGGGGGGACATGTCCCCCTCAATATTTAGAAGAGGTGAATTTGTCCCCTCCAAAAAATATATCATGAATGATAATGTTAACTCCCTCGCCAAAAAAGGTAAAATAACAACACAGACAGTCGAACTACTTAAAATGTCATTCATACTTGTTTTCCAAGTTGCTCAAAATTAAATTCTTCACACCAGTGGTTCTCAACCTTTTCGAGTGGCGACCCCCTAGAATAATCAGGTGGTGTTCGCCCCCCGCCCCCCTCCCGCCGCTGCCCATAGCCTTGGGACATTTAACTCACAACACCCCGATGCAAACACATAGACTGTCCGCCCGTGACTGTTAAGGGATGACTGTAATACAGCACGTGAAACATACCAAGCACACTGGAGGGCCGTTGCTTTGACCTCAGACAGAACAACTCGACTTGGGCTTTAATTAGTGTTTTTAGATTTATTGAAATAACGGCACCTCATGTGCCCGCACACTTTGACTCGCAGGGTCCCCCCCTTTTTCTCCCCAGTTGTATCCGGCCAATTACCCCACTCTTCCGAGCCATCTCGGTCGCTGCCCCCCCCCCCCCCGCCGATCCGGGGAGGGCTGCAGACTACCACATGCTTCCTCCGATACATATGGAGTCGCCAGCCGCTTCTTTTCAACCCCCTCCCCTTTTTCTACCTAATTTTCCACTTCATTTTCACCTGACAGTGAGGAGTTTCGCCAGGGGGACGTAGTGCGTGGGAGGATCACGCGATTCCCTCCAGGTCCCCTTCCCCCCCATGAACAGGCACCCCGACCGGCCAGAAGAGGCGCTAGTGCAGTGACCAGGACACATACCCACATCCGGCTTCCCTCCCGCAGACACGGCCAATTGTGTCTGTAGGGACGCCCGACCAAGCCAGAAGTAACACGGGGATTCGAACCGGCGATCCCCGTGGGACAATTAATATGCTGTCTATATTTCGATATTTTCATGGTTTTATTTTGCTCTGTTAAAGTCCCCAAGGATTATGAAAAATGGGTCCGTATATTTTTGTTCCAAGCCGGTG
Source organism: Lampris incognitus (assembly GCF_029633865.1). Lineage (NCBI taxonomy): Eukaryota > Metazoa > Chordata > Actinopteri > Lampriformes > Lampridae > Lampris > Lampris incognitus. The sequence continues at coordinate 38,527,112 of NC_079223.1, forward strand.
ATGTGGTGGGCCAGGGTTTGCAGTGCACCATTCACGCTGGCTGGCCCGGGATGGGGATGTAAACACCGACCGAGATAAAGGATGAAAACTCCCGCGGGGAATAAAACGGCTTGCACTTTATGAACAAGTTCGGGCTGCAGTATTTACTTAACATTCTGACATCTGTACACCAACCCTCGTTTATGTAGGAGCAAATCCCCCCCAACCCACCCCCCACCCTGCGCTTCCCCCGATAGCGCCATTACGTGACCCCCAGTGTAGGCGGATGCCTGGCAGATGTGATCCACTGTCGGGATGTGGATTTGCTGAGCCAGGTTTCAGTGAAACAAGGCAGCAGAACGTGCAAAGTCTCTGTTCGTCCCATTGAGGAGAAGCAGCTCGTCCATGTTGTTGGGTACAGAGCGGAGGTTGGCCAGGTGAATTGCTGGTAGTGTGGATCAAAATCCCCGCTGTCAGAGCCTCACTGGTGCCCTTCCCCCCTCTGCATCGCCTCCATGTCTCACAGAGAGCCACTATCCCTACAACTAACATCTCCAAAAAAAAAACTTCCTGGGTTTGTGAAAACTGGTGAAAAACTATCTGGATTTAATTGCCTAATGTTACGCAGCTCTTCTCTAGTGAAAGTGATCAGGTTTGAGTCACCGAACACAGAGAGAATAGTAGACAAAAACCATGAAAGTACTAGAAGGTGCCGCACCGAGGCTGCCATCTACCATAGGGTAGGATGTGAGTAGGCAGAGGTAGGCTATAAGCCACTTCAAATGTAATACTTGTGAAAATAAACTGTAATACCCCCTCTGCCTGCAAGAAATGTTGCAGTGCCCCCTTTTGCCCATAGACTGCCAATTAAGAAGCTCAGCGTGCCATTTAACACAACTGTAATTCCAAAGTGTGTAGAACAATTACAGAAACACAGTGATGTCGGTTTCAAGTTGCTTGGAGCGCCCCTCAAGCAAATCCCCCGACTCGCTTGTGCAAATACTCTGATGTCACACCGACAGTGAGTTCAGGCCTGAAGCAATGGGATGCAGGCCAACCAGTGTTTTCAATGCCATTTTCCTGCACTGAAGGGCTCTTTCGCTGCCTTCTGACTCACCTCCTGCTATATGTTCATTTCAATTTACATGTTTTGCCCCTTCTGTATAAATGTGTCTTTGTGTGGGAGGAAACCGGAGCCCCCGGAGGAAACCTACGCGGACACGGGGAGAACATGCAAACTCCACACAGAGGACGACCCAGGACGACTCCAAGGTTGGACTACCCTGGGGCTCAAACCCAGGACTGGCCTTACTAAATTGTCCGTAGGTATGAATGTGTGTGTGTGTGTGTGTGTGTGTGGGGGGGGGGGGCTGTGATGGCCTGGCGGCCTGTCCAGGGTGTCTCCCCTGCCTGCTGCCCAATGACTGCTGGACTAGGCTCCAGCTTCCCCGCTACCCTGACAGCAGGATAAGCGGTTCAGATAATGGATGGATAGATGGATGTATAAAAGTGTAACTGGTGGAGTTTTTAGCATTAAACCTCTGTCAGGGCACGCTGACCGCACAGCGGGTCCACATTCCAGCGGCTTCTCCTCTCTCCATCCCTGTTAGGGTCAGGGTCCTTGTCACTTGTACATCTTCTTCGGGGTGTGGTCGCTCTAAGCTGCCCCAAGCCAATTGAGCTAATTTGGGGCAGCTGGTCCACACCTCAGTCCGCCCCAGTTACATGTACTAACCCTTTTAACACCAAACAAATAGAACAAGGAAACGGACAACCACGAGGGAGAGAACTGAACTGATTCCACCGCACACAACTAACAGCCAATAAGAATGCACACGCGCACACACGCGCCATTATTGCCTGTGGCATGCCCCCAGGAGAAAAACATGAAGTGGAGCACCCTAGCATGCAGTCACATATCAAAATTACCGAAAAGTCTCACAAGCTGAACCCTTAATGATGTGTAGCTTACAAGTTGTAGGCCTTAACGCTGGTAGTGTAGTGCACTGGGCACTGAGTCGTAAGCCACAGCTGACTGAGGGGTCAGGGAGTGATGGGCATTCGCCTGGTAAAGTACTACAGTGCTGGTAACAAACAAGGGTAAGGAACATGGACAAACATGACGGGTATCAGGAAGGTACTTCTGCACCGACATGACGGGGACAAGGCCGTGTGATGGGTGCACGATTTGGAAAGAAAAGAAAAGAACAAGATGAGAAGCATGTGAAAGACAAACGTATGTTACCAGCGGCTATAAGCTGCAAACTCACTAAGAAAAAAAATATAATGTAATACGAGAGGTTCTCATTTTGGCCAGTGAAAAACAGGGGTGAGTTACAGACGGGTTGTATTTTTCTTGTGGTTAAGCACTTACAGTGTGATGACACGGGCCATTGACCATAGCTATAGGTGTGAGATATACACTCGTGTTTACACAGCATATGGTCTATGTTCACTCTGACGCACTTCTTAAATATCTTGGCGCAACTTCTTCAGCCACAACATCTGACACTTCTGTTGATGAAGGAGTTTCTACTGCTCCAACTGCCACTTCTTCTTCTGCTGTGCCAAGTACCTCAGGTTTGTACAACACCAAAGTATGGACCCCCCCCCCCTCCTTTTTTCTCCGCAGTTAAACTTGGCCCATTACCCCACTCTTCCGAGCCGTCCCGGTCTCTGCTCCACCCCCTCTGCCGATCCGGGGAGGGCTGCGGACTACCACATGCCTCCTCCGATACACGTGGAGTCGCCAGCCGCTTCTTTTCACCGGACAGTGAGGAGTTTCACCAGGGGGAGGTGGCCCGTGGGACGATCACGCTGTTCCCCCCAGTTCCCCCTCCCCTCTGAACAGGCGCCCCGACCGACCAGGGGAGGCGCTAGTGCAGCGACCAGGACACAAACTCACATCCGGCTTCCCACCCGCAGATACAGCCAATTGTGTCTGTAGGGACGCCCGACCGAGCCGGAGGTAACACGGGGATTCGAACCGGGATCCCCGTGTTGGTAGGCAACGGAACAGACCGCTATGCTGCCCGGACGCCCCTCCAGTGTGGTTTAGTAGCGTGGAAGCAGCCATTGTAAGCGTAACTGGTATTTGGATTCTAACTCAAAGCAAAGGAAATGGTCCCTGTCGGCTCCTGGTGACGTCAGGTTAACGCGAGGAAAGACTCGTGGATCGTCCCGATGCTTGCTTTACATTTCTATCACTCAAACAACTCCTCCATTCCCACATATTTACACTCTAATATGTGCATTACTATTTATCTTCTCTAATTTCCATTTATTGGCTGGAATATGTGTGCCCTCTATTTGGAATTCAATTTGCTTAAACCTTGAAGCTTTGGAGCAATGAACAAAGGAGTTACTCTGGAAAAGCACTGGTGTGTGCGTGTGCGCAAGCAAGGGGCCAGGAGTCGGGACCATTTGAGGATTTTGCCTTGGGTGCCAAACAGTGCAGGACTGCTGCATGTGCTTATAAACACTCTCTGGTGACTTTCGTGTGTAGATGCTGAACTTGAGCACAGCTCTGCGGTGCAGCCGGTCGGAACGGCTGCACCGCAGAGCTCCACCAGGCCTACTGATCACTCACCCACCCCCAGAGCTGATCTGCCGACAGGGGGTCGCAGGCAGGTGCTTTCAGATTTTGTATTTATTTAATTTCTTCATGCATAAAAAAAAACAAAACCTGCTGGAGCAGTCACCAATCTAAAGCAGATATATATATATATATATATATATATATATATATATATATATATATATATATATATATATCATCCGTTATCCAAACCTGCTCTCAGGGTCACGGGGATCCTGGAGTCTATCCCAGCAGCCATTGGGTGGCAGGGAGACACCCTGGACAGGCCGCCATATGTACACATATATGTATGTATGTATGTATGTATGTATGTATGTATGTATGTATGTATGTATGTATGTATGTATGTATGTATGTATGTATGTGTGTGTGTATGTATGTATGTATGTATGTATGTATGTATGTATGTATGTATGTATGTATGTATGTATGTGTGTGTGTATGTGTGTATGTATGTGTGTATGTATGTATGATGTATATATACACACACATCTATGTACATATACATACACACATATATATATGTGCACACATACATACATGTAAGTATGCATGTATGTATACATACATATATATATATGTGTGTGTGTGTGTGTGTACGTATACATGTACACACACATGTACACACACAGACACACACATATATATATATATGTACACACACACACACACACACACACACACACACACACATATATATGCCCTGTATATGTACAGGGCATGTGTGCTGTATATGACCCTGTAATGCATAAGCGGGTGATATTCAGAAGGGGGCGCTTTGTGCATAAGGCTGAAACCAGTCGACGCTGCCTTGAAGATGTTGCCCAGAGAATTAGTTTTACACTCAAGGAAGTTAAGGTCATAAACCAGCAGAAACCATGTTTTCATGTTTTCAACTGCCCCAAGGGGCTTTGCTTTATAAAAAAAACAGACCAGCAGGCAAGAAGGGAGATAAAATGTAATGGGAAAAGGAAGCTACTGGCCTAAAATCAAGTGTAAATCTCCATGAATATGGCTGTCAGTGGCTGTCAGCTGTGTGTGTGTGTGTGTGTGTGTGTGTGTGTGTGTGTGTGTGTGTGTGTGTGTGTGTGTGTGTGTGTGTGTGTGTGTGGTTGTGGTGGGTGGAGTAAGCTGCCCTATGGGGCATACCGTCCAGGAAGTGGAAGCCAAGCCGCTATAAATGAGTAACTTTTCCTGGGGCCGAGCTGCTTTTGGCCACATGTGATGGAAAGCAGAGTTTGACAAAAGGAAAAAAAACACACACATACACAAATAAATGAAACAAGTATCCTCCACTATTGTGAATGCTGCCATTTGAAGCGAGCATTAGCCTGGTGGGTTTTTGTTTTTTTTCCCAGCACCGCCGATGACAGTGGCTTTCCTTGCCGGGCTAAATAGACCGCGTCTATTTTGGAACCAGTAGTTTACCTGAACCCGTCTTGTTCCTCCCTGCAAGACAGTATTTAAAGGTGCTAAAATTGGAATAAATGATTTCAGCTTGTCCCAATCCACCCACCACAGATAGCTGAGAAACACTGTGAAATGTTTGAAGTGGGGCATGTCCCGTAAATCCAGGGGTGTGGATGGAGATGCAAACCTGACGCAGGCAATCCATGACCTTTTCTTGTGCCTGATGTCAGACGGCCTCGACGCCTTCAATGGCACAGGGCCATGCGGTGCAGCCGGGGGGGGGGGGCAGCTCGGCCGGCAGAATACGAGCACCCTTCCCTTTCACTGTAAGTGGTTAGGTGATGTCATCTGGGCCAGGGTTGAACTTGTGTGCGCTCATTAGTAGATGTGACCAAGTCCAGTGACGCTTGAATTACTACAGTGAGGTCTGCTGCGAGCTGCGGCGGGTTAGCGTCAACGCCGTTAAACAGGCGTTGTGTCACAGGGAGGTGAACGGGCTCATCCGGACACAGCGTTTAGTGGGAGAAATGGGAGAAACCTTGCATCACTCTTCTAAGTGGGTGAAGTGATGCAGCTTGGATGAGCCCTGATTCCACTTGCTGTGATTCCCTTATCTGGATTATTGAGCGTGCATAAAGACAACAGGACTTATAGTTTTTCGTCTTTTTTTAGACCTTTTGTTGTTGTTAGTGTTGCTTTACTTTTGCACACACCAAATTATCTGAGCAATGGCCCAAAGATAGAAGTTGCTGTCCATTGTATTCTGCAGTACCTCCCTTTTTCCCCGTTGTATGAATGTAGGTTAAAGCTCTCTGATACTGCAACTGTGATTTGGGGCCTTATAAATACACTTAACTTGAATCAAACAGTAACACAACACAACACAACACTGAAATGTTGCACGAAGCTTTGCTGTGTTCTTAATCACGCCTGCACCAAAAAACCACGTGTGCAGATGTGTGCCAGTGTGTGTGTAGGTGTGAGAAGGAGCATGTTTGTGTAGTAGAAACAGACCCTGGGAGGTGACCACCGCCTCAGATGGCAGAGAAGGTCTCTCGGCATCTCTCCTTCACGGCCTTTCTGCTGATTTATTTACCACGGCCCTCTACCGAAAACCGGCTCTCAAACAAGCACAAAAATATGAAATAAACCCATATCCAAATATAAGCGTTAAAATGCCAGTGTATTTGGAGCACATGAGCCAAGAGGGAGGGGGCTGTGAAAAACCACCGAAGAAGTCGCACAGTTGACTTACTCCATGCATGTGCATTGACAACTGTGTGCCGGCTGACAAGTGTGTCTTGTCTGCAGTATTTTCTGAGATGAACCTAATTTGTGTAAATCTGCTTGTGATGTCTGTTGAAACTGATACAAATCACATAATCACTGAGAATTAGGCTGAATTACATGATGTTTTTCTTTGTATTTTCATTGCTATAAGGAGGTTATTCTTCTGATAAGCATCGACTATATTTGATATGTGTATACGCATAATTTAACTAATTATCATTCAGTTATGATGCAGCAACCGTTGCTTGTTCATTTGCATTCAGTATACGGCACATCTTAATTCGACAAATACGTTGTGCTTCTTCTGTAGTGCTGGTGTTATACACTAGATGGCAGTATAACATCGGTAAATGGTGTCTAGAAATGGGAGCTGTGTGGCTCTTATTGGTTTATATAAGTTTAAGTGTTAGGCTCATAAAGATAGCCTACACCATTCATACCATTCATAGCACATTCATAACCTACTGGCACTAAGGGACGAGATAATTCATCACTAGATCCAGTTCATGTCCTCTGGGTGCAGGACTTGATGCCAAACTTCCTTTTTTCTTTTTTTGGTTTACAAATAAAACGCCGTAGCAAATTAACCACGTACGAATCGAGCAGCGGAGCACCGAGCAGCAGCCTTTCTATGGGGGCATAAATGTCATTATCATCCACAAAGGGTCTGTGATGAGGAAATGTCAAGAGTATGACCCCGGCTGAGAGACAGACAAATAGATAAATAAATAAATAAATAAAGCTGGACACTTTGCAGCAGCAGCAGAGAGGTGCAGTGGATTGGTTGCTGTCGTGTGTATAGTGAAGTTCCCAACACAAGTAAGGGAAAACTGTAATGCGTGTGGCGTTTGTGACGACAGAGTAAACGCAGCTGTGATAGAGCGAGAGAGAGAGAGAGAGAGAGAGAGAGCGCGAGAGAAAGTAAGAAAAAGGGGGGAGGAGGGGGGGAGACAAGAAGAGAGAGGGGGGGAGACAGGGAGAGGAAGAGTGAGGGGGATAGAGAGAGACAGGAGGGGGGCTAGAGAGAGGGGAGGGGGAGTTAGGGAGAGAGAGGGGGGGGCTAGGGAGAGAGACAGAGGGGGGAGAGAGACAGCGAGAGGAAGAGTGAGGGGGGGAAGAGAGAGAGAGGAGGGGGCTCGGGAGAGAGAGAAAGGGAGAGGGGGAGGTAGGGAGAGAGAGAGAGAGAGGAGGGGGGAGCTGGGGAGAGAGACGGGGGGGAGGAGGGGGAGCTAGGGAGAGAGACAGAGGGGGGAGAGAGAGAGGAGGGGGGAGCTAGGGAGAGAGACAGAGGGGGGAGAGAGAGAGAGAGAGGAGGGGGGAGCTAGGGAGAGAGACAGAGGGGGGAGAGAGAGAGGAGGGGGAGCTAGGGAGAGAGAGAGAGGAGGGGGAGCTGGGGAGAGAGACAGAGGGGGGGAGGGGGGAGCTAGGGAGCGAGACAGAGGGGGGAGAGAGAGAGAGAGAGGAGGGGGGAGCTAGGGAGAGAGACAGAGGGGGGAGGGGGGAGCTAGGGAGCGAGACAGAGGGGGGAGAGAGAGAGAGAGGAGGGGGGAGCTAGGGAGAGAGACAGAGGGGGGAGAGAGAGAGAGGAGGGGGGAGCTAGGGAGAGAGACGGGGAGAGAGAGTAGCAGACACTTCGTAACGCATCACAGCAGGACGGTCAATCGAATCTCAAGGCGCTCAGCCACCGACGGACACGGACGAGGCAGGTAGGACAACACGCTAATTACGCGACTATCCCAAAACTAACAGATGCAAACAAAGACACTGCAGCGCGGAGAACACAGCAGAGGGCAGATTGTGGTGTTTGTTTATTGGTGAGGATAACAGCTTATAGAGGGACGTGGACCTGACCGTCATCCTCCAGGCTGAACTGTGCGCGTGATGTGCCACTTCCCGTCCAGTAGCGCTCCGGTGTGGTTTGACGCTGCACATGGATCGAAACTTATTTCCTTTCCACTCGCTGAATTTGGCTTTTAGAGTTTTACAACTTCTCTATACAATGTGAACACATCCGTGAGAGGGACATAGAGCTTATTAAATACTCACAACTTAACAACCAATAACAGGTTAATTCGCGGTTTCACTACGGATTTGTAAGTTTTTATTGTTTTGGTTTTTTTTGATCGAACGCGCAACTGTTGCGGTTGTCGAATCCCACGTGACTTCGTCGGCGTAATTGGGCACCTTAATCAGCGTGGCGCGCGCGGTGTCAGGTGTGCTGGATCTCAGGTTGCCATGGGGACGCATGGCGGCCGTCATTTATTCATGTGTCACCTGACCCGCACCGGCGACGCAACACCTCCGAGGGGGGGGGGGTGAGGGGGGCTTACATAAACATAATGTCAGAATGGTTAGCCCAGCACGAGCTGACACTCACCTGGTCCGCTCGCCCGCCCCGGGTGTGTGTGAGCGCTGGCCTGGCGTGTAAACTGTGGTGATGCAATTGCCACGATGATTAATGGCAGACTGATTATGTAGACTTTGCCCTGTGGGGGGGGGGTGTCTGGGGTCTTGGTCTGCAGTGACTATCCAGAGCCAGTTACACATCCGAAATGACCATTTAATTCTCCTCGTATGACAGTCAAGTATTCCTTCTAACTGTCAGCCTGTTGTGTTTCCCCCAAACCTCCACACGTGTGTGTGTGTGTGTGTGTGTGTGTGTGTGTGTGTGTGTGTGTAATCCGTGATGCCTCTGTGGAAGTTTTGGAGTGTTGGAGGCGAGTCTTCATCAGAGGGGGCACCCCTTCTTACGGACTGTAGGCAGAGACGCTGCTTATCTGTGCACTTACATTTCAGTTCAGTTGAAGTGTCGGTGGTTCTGTCGGTGTGTGAATCAGAACAGCGATTATAAAACTGCTACTGAACTGGATCACAGTCCCAGCTCCCCCTGTGAAGCTCAATCACATTTTACCTCATGAGTTGCACTTTTATTTTGGCTTATGGTCCTAATTAAGCTGCGGACCAGAGAGGCGAGAACTGGAGCGAGAGACGTCTTTCACCTCGACGCTATCGTTCATGTTCAACCTATCATTTAATGGCATGATTTCCATTAGAGCACTTCTAAGCCCAGCAGGATATCAACTCTATCCTACTTGAACCCTTTGCCTTTCTCGGCTCTACTAGCTGGGTTATTTCTCGGGTTACCCTGACCCAAGTCACTCGCTGCAAAAGCATGATCGCAGTGTTCGTCTCCAAGAACATGCTACGTGAGGTAAATTTGCTGAATAGTGTTGCATTGAACTTCTGGCCTCAAGCGGTCTTGATGCATGCTCAATATAATCCAGGTAAGGAAATCCCAAGGAGTTGAATCAGCTCAACTGGACACAAATCCCACGGGAATTTGTGTTCAGATTGAACTGGTTCAACTTTCTGGGATTTGGTCTCGATCACTGTGTGATGCATGTTCACCGCTGTCCTCTCTGGTCCAGCGGTGTGTAAGATCAGCATACTAAGTAGACAATTTGAAATTCTGATTAAATTGTCACCATTACACGGAGGCTACAAAGCACAGTAAAGGATGGAAGATGCCTGTTATTACCGTCTCAAATTGCAGAAATCTTGACATTTCAAAGTGTGTGCGGGACGCGCTTCTGAGAAATATTGTATTTCTAATCCTCCGCTCTCTTTTAGCTCATGTTTTTCATGCATTATGTGATGAAAGCACAACTCTGACAGTTGCCCTTTCTGAGTGTCTGTCACTCTCACTGAATCCGTTCAGAATACGAAAGGGAAGAAAAAAAGATGGTGAAACGGAGGCCTAATATCTGACAGGCACCTTGACTGACAAGCTGAAATGAAACCCAATATGAGGGACGGGGGGGGGGATGAATTGCAGATACACCGACTCTACTGGATTCTTCTCCGAAGTCTGGCAGAAAGACTAGGCTGAAGCATGAGAATCAGAAAGGGGGGAAGCGTTGCCATTTGGAAGAATAGTAGAGTGGTGCAAGATAATGCGAAGGAAGTCAGTGGTTTGCATGAAAAGGTAGTAGATGCCGAAATGAAGCTTGCCTTTTCCTCAGTGTTTTGAAGATTTTTTTTGGGCCCCCCCCCCCCAGTTGTACTTGGCTAATTACCCCACTCTTCCGAGCCGTCCTGGTCGCTGCTCCACCCCCTCTGCCGATCCGGGGAGGGCTGCAGACTACCACATGCCTCCTACGGTACATGTGAAGTCGCCAGCCGCTTCTTTTCACCTGACAGTGAGGAGTTTCACCGGGGGGACGTAGCCCATGGGAGGATCACGCTATTCCCCCCAGTTCCCTGACCGACCAGAGGAGGCGCTAGTGCAGCGACCAGGACACATACCCAAATCCGGCTTCCCACCTGTAGAGACGCCTGACCAAGCCGGAAGTAACAAGGAGATTCGAACCGGTGATCTCCATGTTGGTAGGCAACGGAATAGACCACTACGCCACCCGAACGCCCCTGAAGAAATGTTTTAGTCTGGTTAAATATTACATGGATGCTGTGATCTACTGACATCACAATGTATTTGGATGGACTGGGAAGTACTAGAAGCCAGAGGTGACCACATTAGATCAGGGTTTTTTTCTGATCTAATGTGTTCTTTTGAAAAAAGAAAAGAAGAAAAACAACTTCACTGTAACTTTAGGGGTCGGCATTTTTTTAAAAGGGATCCTGATGTGTAATGTTACAGCTTCTCTGAGGTACAATGAATTCCAGCTTTCAAACACACGGGAGCCGACCTGCTTCCAAAGACTATAAGCTTTGATTCACAGCCCTCAGTGAAATATGCAGCCGCTGTAGCCCACTGACTAATGCCGTTTCACAATAGCAGACACGTGCCGGGCATCTGCTGCCATTCTGTTTCAATTTGCCCATCTTGTCTGTTTTGATTTGCAGTTGTTATCCACATCGGAAAGTTCGCTAGCCTTCACGGGCCCCTTAAAAGCTGGTTTCAGGATATCTGTCTCTTCGGACACAGGGCTCTGATTCCTTTCTAATGTGAGATTGCTAGTTTCCTTTCATTCCCTTGCTTTCCCGTCTTTTGTGATCACATCCTTGATAACCGTGATCACGGCCATCGTAAGCTGTCCAGCTTTCGCCCATTTCTCTCTTGTTCTCTCGCTCGGGCCCGCCGCTGGTCCAGCTGTGTAGGATCATTACAGCAGGGCCGGGCAGCCGAGCAGAACAGTGAGAAGAGTTTTTTTGGAGAGCAGGTCCGGGCGAAAATGATGATTCCGCTTAACTTGTATTACAGGTGGACCATCAAGCATTAACCACCTCCGCCCTGATAGATGGAGGCCATGTCTTCCTGATTGAGCTTGAAAAAGATTAGATTTATATCAGATCAGATCATTGGCAGTGCCCTTCAAGAGAGCAGGATGGCTTGAATCACTGTTTTATAATCTCGACGATCCCTCAGGAGCCTGTTTTTTCTTAATTGTTTGCCATTGAATCACTTCTGTCCAGCTGGAGAACCGAAAGCAACACCGAGAACGAAAAAGAAATCAATTAAAAAGCCTTTTCGTTTTAAGCATTTTTCAACTTTGGAGATTCACATCTAAGCCGGTAACATGCACCATGCTAAATCCTAGCCGCTGCAACGCTAACACGCGGAACACAGCAATACGATGGCAGCTTTGATGTGTGACAAATCCCTGTTGTTGGTATTTACGCATGGAACATCGCCCTGGGGGGGGGGGCTGAAACAATGGGTGGAGGTGGGAGGGTGGAGGCGGGGGGTGGGGGGGTGGGCAAATGGTAAGGCGAAAGAGATGTGAGGCAGGGCGGTATGAGAAGAGAGGTGAAGTGTTCAGATGCAAAGGTCATGGGTGCCGGAGAGGAGCCACTAAATGGTGTGTTTTGATCTGTCGACCAGGCTTGAAACAGGCTCAAGCATCTGCCGCTGTGGCAGAACGACGGGGCCCTAACAAAGAGACAGACACAGGAGATGAATGAGTCTCTGCAGGCTGTCGGGGTGCCCTCTGACACAGCTGTCTGTGTTTATGTTGTCTGATATACACACTTTGCTGTCCGTCGGGACGGCGTTGCCGAGCTCATTACAGCGGATAATGGCAAAGTGAAAAGCAAGCGTCAACCACCAAGACCACAAATTCTCAGACTAACACGACAATATGGAACAGAAAAACCTCGCCGCGGCTCCCATAATGGGAGCTGTAAATGTGTTCGTTGTCATAACTTTTGACTGACGAGGAGGGGGGGGGGATAACTGACCATTAAAGCTCTGCAAAGACACAATGAGATGAATTGCCCATTTGTGCTGAGCTTACAAAATGTCCGTTTGGGTAATGAATTAACGTTACATGCCTTTGTTTCCTAAATGCCGTTATATGCTTTTAGATGGGGTAAGGGAAATACCGCCTTGTGAATGAGAACGTAGCAATGGGGCTGGACAAATGGGGCCGAGGCATGACAACATATTGATCTGTGCATTTTAGCCTGTAGATGCATGGGCTGCGTCGTTATCTTTTCACTACAATCACTCCACAAAAACACTAAAAGCCTAAAATCACAGTGCAAGGATTGTTCTGTCAATCTGCACTCAGCTACAATGGACATGGCAGCATCTGGGTAGGTTGGTAGTTCACAGGATGCCCTCTTAGCCCTCAATCTCTTCTCTTCTTTGTTGTTTGAATGTTAAGTCTCCTCCTCTGAGGCATTTGGATCTCCACTCTGATTTTGCGAAAGCTCGTTTTGTGAGGAATCTGACTTCAGAATCTAAGACATTAATTGATAGTTCATCTTAATTGTATTTGCTGTTTTCTGTTTTAATGCATACAAGCAAAAAACTGCGTGAAATCATTTCATCAAATATCCTTAGAACGTGCTCTCTTAGAGCATCCGAGTGGCGTGGCGGTCTATTCCATTCCGTTGCCTAGCAACACGGGGATCACCGGTTCGAATCCCTGTGTTACCTCTGGCTTGGTCGGGCGTCCCTACAGACACGATTGGCCGTGTCTGCGGGTGGGAAGCCGGATGTGGGTATGTGTCCTGGTCACGCACTGCACTAGCACCTCCTCTGGCCGGTCGGGGTGCCTGTTCGGGCAGGGAGGGCGAACTGGGGGGAATAGCGTGATCCTCCCGCGTGCTACATCCCCCTGGCAAAACTCCTCACTGTCAGGTGAAGAGAAGCGGCTGGCGACTCCACATGTATCGGAGGAGGCACGTGGTAGTCTGCAGCCCTCCCCTGGATCGGCAGAGGGGGTGGAGGAGTGACCGAGACGGCTCGGACGAGTAGGGTAAGTGGCCAAATACAATTGGGAAAAATAAAAGGGGGAGGTTAGAAAAATGCCCTCTTAATTATTTAACAGACTACAAAACCCATTATAGTCTCTTTGCACTTGAATATTTCCTCCTGCTGTTTAAACGAGGAGTAATTGGCTTTATTTGCATCTATTACATGTACCATGTACGCACATTCACTGGCTACCTGAGCAGAGGCCCGGAGCATTTAAGACCGTGGTACAATACGGATGCTGGCTTCTCTATGGGAACACCCCTAGGGGCAAGTCAGTGTCCCAAACACTGCATTGTGTCTCTATGTTGTTTCCAGTACAGACACGGCTCAGCAGCATTCAATTGGCAAATTCTGTTGACTACCTCACCCAGCTGTGTCCCTGTGTGTGGCACAGGGGGGAAGCTCCAACTCCACTATTTACTGCCATTTGTGGACACGCTGATCTCCCCCTACTGCTGATGGTGTTTGTGAAAACATGCTGCTGTGTTTTGTGCATGTGTGTGTGTGTGTGTGTGTGTGTACTGGGGATGTGGCACCTCACGGCACTCTCATCTTGTTCCTTATAATTACTGCCCCCCCCCAGGTCCTGTGCAACTGTCCCCTCTCTCTGACCCCCCCCCCACCACCACCACCCATAACATTTGGTGGAGGTGTCTGTATGGCCACACATAATTAAAAAGGGGACGTGCAAAGGGGCCCTTGGCGAAGAACAGAGTTTGCATTGGCGTGCATGCAATAGCTTTGTGGAGTATCAGGCAGTGGTTTTTATTGAGAGGCGGTTTTCAAGTCCGACGACAGCGCGAGGAGGCAAGGCAGCTGCTTCAGCTCTGCCTCAATAAAACCTGCCTACATCATAATTTTTGTAATTAAGTAGCTCGTATCGCCGCGCCGAAGTGCGCGGTGACTCAGGTCGTCGACATTACCCCGCCGGTTTGATCATCGCTTCTGCTTGTGAAGGACTACCTGCAGTGCTGTAAAGATGTCATCCGGTTTGCATCGCACCCTCGTCATGCGAGGGAGAATTGCTGAGTGAGGATTTCAGAAGGGTGGGATGTGTCGTGCGGGGATATGAAGAGATCGGAGGGGGGGGCAAAAAAGAAAAGGCATTACTCAGCTCATCTGGGCGACGCTGTTCCTCCCTCCTCTCTGACATGGCCAAATGTTCCGTTATCTGTCTCTGATCACTCTTCTAATAAGTGATGTCTTCTTTTCTTTATGAAGACGGAGGGCAGAAAGAAATCTGCTATTGATCTGCTGTGATAATCCACCGCTTTGACTGTTGGCTGAGGCCCACCGGTGCCTCTGTAAAGGGGTGCCTCCGAGGTTAAGGCAAGTCAGACACAATTGCCATGTAATCAATAATATTGAGTGCCGCAGGCTGGGAGATACAGCCGCGTGGGCAGACGGGCCGCTCCGGAGAGAACCCAGAGGCTCAGATATTACTCTTTACTTTGCACCGCCTTAATCACATATTATAAATTATAGGACAGAGAATCTCATTAAAAAGACCCGGATCTTGGCCGCTCTCGGCCGCTCCCGGTGGTCATTCCAGTGTGGTACAAACTGTCTTTAAGCTCGGGTCTAACGCAGGACCTCGGGCCTGTTGGCAAACATAAGAAGTGTAAAAAAAAATTAGTCTGGAGTTTCAACATGTAACGGGCTTAAAATAGAATTTATTCACACCTGAAACCTGTATGTGAGGCAAATATGACTACTCAGCAATGGCAGGGGTCAGCGACGATCTGCTTAATTAAAGCAATGCTGACTGCAGACCGACAGATGAGTCAGGATCCTCACGGTGATCTGGTTTGAGAGGGGATTTGCATCGACGCACTGTATGCAGAAGTCAGTAAGAGGCAAATATATGGTGGGGTCTGTGGACGAGAAGAACGGAGACGACCAGACGAGGGCAAAAAGAGACAGGGTAGAGATTCAGTGATATTGTCCAAAAAAAAAAGAAATGCAGAGGCAGGTATGAAAGAGATAACTCTGGAATGAGAGAGAGAGAGAGAGAGAGAGAGAGAGAGAGAGAGAGAGAGAGAGAGAGAGAGAGAGAGAGAGAGAGAGAGAGAGAGAGAGAGAGAGAGAGAGAGAGAGATGGCGTGTGTGGGTGGGTGTGACATGAGATGAGCAGTGACTGACAGAGAGAAAGAGGGAGTGAAGGGATACGCAGGCCAGTGGCGAGGAGTGAGGGAGAGATGGATGGATGGGGACAAGAGAAGGACAGTGGCGCAGCAGGGACAGTGTGTGTCGAGGGCCACCCCACCATTCAGCCTGTCCTCTGCAGGTAATCACCGTAGACATGACTGATTGCATGGCAAACCCTCTGGACACGGCCGTCCCACTACCCCTCATTGAAACCAGTGTCCAGCCTTTGCACTAATCATCAATGGGGGTGCAAGATCTATCAGCCAGCTTATCGGCATCGACCAATAATTGCTTAAAAACTTAATTATCGGGGATCGCTGGTTCGAATCCCCCGTGTTACCTCTGGCTTGGTCGGGCGTCTCTCCAGACGCAATTGGCCGTGAGAAGTCGGATGTGGGTATGTGTCCTGGTCGCTGCACTAGCGCCTCTTCTGGTCGGTCGGCGTGCCTGTTCAAGGGGGGGGGGGTGGCGTGATTCTCCCACACGCTACATCCCCCTGGTGAAACTCCTCACGAAGCGGCTGGTGACTCCACATGTATGGGAGGAGGCATGTGGTAGTCTGCAGCCCTCCCCGGGTCGGCCGAGGGGGTGGAGCAGTGACCGGGACGGCTCGGGAGAGTGGGGGTAATTGGCTGGATACAATTCAGGAGAAAAAGAAAAAAAACGTGTCCACTGTATCGGGACAAATATCAAAAGGATGCCCATCGTGTTGCCCCGATATGATGATGCATGAATGTGCAGATGACGACAGGCGGTGGTGGAAAGACGGGGCGCGCTGCAGCCGACTAGGAAATGTCTGCACTTTGGGGCCTTTTTCATTCCAATGTAACAATTAATAGCATATTTTGGACTGATAAAGTTGCTTTTTAACCTTCTGTGCATTTGTAAAAAAAAACATTTTTGTGATGATTGAAGGGAGCAGATTTCCCCCTTCTGATATTTGCTAAAAAAAAAAAGTGATAATAATAACTAACCACTTGAGGTAACTGTGGGGTAAATTAGCATTGCACACACAAGCTGTCAGGGACCGACTGTTGTGGAACAACTGGAAGAGCAAAAACGTTTGAAAATGTAATGAAAAATAAACGAAACATGTTTCTCCATTTAAGCAGAAGGAATGTGGCCGCATTTCCCTCAGCGACTGCAGAAACTTGGGAGGCGGCGTAGTGTTTAGTAATAAATCAGGACTAAGCGCCACAATTTCATTGTGATAGCAGGCAGACTCCACTGGTGGAATTAAGACACGTGGCGGCATCACGTGATACAAAACATACCAACACTGGTATTGGACCAAATGACCCAGAAAATCATCAGTTATTAGATATCAGCAAAATTAATATCATGCATCTTTAATTATGAACTCACGTGCACAACTAGGGCACCTCCTTCCCTTTACCTGGATCGCTCACTGTGCCTACATCACATCACGTCACATCACATCACATCACATCCCTGCATCGTTTCTCATCTGGATCTTCAGCTGACCCCTCCACCAGGCAGTAGTTTGGTGCAACAGGTGCAGTAGCTGCAGCTGCATTGTTATACAAAGATACGTCGCAATGCTTTTATTGCAATACAGCAGAGTCGATGAAAACGTGCGGTGCCGGGGCTCTGCGATGCGCACAGCAAAGGTCAGGCTGCGGATGATAAATAGGTCAGTGTGAACAGCCAGTCACTGTTGTGTAACTACCACCTATTCGCAGCTCCCCTGGGAGAAATCTTAATATCGTGCACACCCGTGCTTCCCAGAGCGCACCCCTGCTGCAGGGGGACCAGTCTCCGGCCGTGTCCTAGCGCGCCTCTCGGCTCCTGACACGCGTGTCTGTCTCAGCCAGTATCCATCACCCACACCTGTCCATCCATCATCTCCGAGATGTCGCTTAGAGTTAGCGGGAAGGACTGGCGAGGAAGCGGGGCTAAGGCGTTGTGAGCGCACGCGCATGATGGCGCACGTTTAAATCCTTTGCGGTAAGCTTTCCGTTTGTTTGTGCGCATTTCACCAGAGCCAATCACGCGACACTAGTCTGATTCCCTCTGAGGGAAAGAGAGCAAAATGACCCCCCCACCCCAATCATGTTACAATGTGTCCTCAAGTTTATTTTCTTAGTGTCCACTTGTATCTAAAAAGGGGGAAGCAATGGTAATTGGCTTCAAATTGGTTGCAAAAAAAATCATAACCGGACAAAAGCGTACATCCTGACCAGTCCAAGTCTCAAGTACGTCTGTCCAAGCAGGTGTTTTTTATTTCTTGATGGATATTATTTTGGATATTCATATTAATCATCCCTGTCCTCGCATTACAGCGGAGCACAGTATTTGGAGGCTTTGCCGGGGATGTTTTTGGCCTGTTATGTTTTAGTTATGGCTCTAATAAACTGTGGGTGCTGAAGAGATGGCTTTTGGGAGTTGGTTAGCCAACTGATACCACCCCAGGCGTGGTTTTTGATACTGATAAACACTGGGACTTTAAATCAGAGTGGAGACAAGTTGTAGTCATCCGTTGTCTGGTTTTAAGATGTGACCTTTCAGTGTATTTTCCGTATGTGCTGCCGACCCCGTACAAAAATCAACCATAAAAAAAATCACTATAGTCCATCCCTCCATTATCCGAACCGCTTATCCAGCTCTCAGGGTCGCGGGGATGCTGGAGCCTATCCCAGCAGTCATTGGGCGGCAGGCGGGGAGACACCCTGGACAGGCTGTCAGGCCATCACAGGGCCCACACACACACGTTCACACCTAGGGACAATTTAGTACGGCCGATTCACCTGACCTACATGTCTTTGGACTGTGGGAGGAAACCGAAGCAGGGGGCGTCCGGGTAGCGTAGTGGTTTATTCCGCTGCCTACCAACACATGGATTGCTGGTTCGAATCCCCGTGTTACCTCTGGCTTGGTCGGGCGTCCCTACAGACACGATTGGCCGTGTCTGCGGGTGGGAAGCCGGATGTGGGTATGTGTCCTGGTCACTGCACTAGCGCCTCTTCTGGTCGGTCGGTCGGGGCACCTGTTCAGGGGGGAGGGGGAACTGGGGGGAATAGCATGATCCTCCTATGTGCTACGCCCCCCTGGTGAAACGCTTCACTGTCAGGTGAAAAGAAGCGGCTGGCGACTCCACATGTATCAGAGGAGGCATGTGGTAGTCTGCAGCCCTCCCCGGATCGGCAGAGGGGGTGGAGCAGAGACCGGGATGGCTCAGAAGAGTGGGGTAAATGGGTGGATACAGTTGGGGAGAAAAAGGGGGAACCCCCCCCCCCACTATAGTTAAAGCTATGCAAACTACTACAGTATTTTCTGTGTTTTACTTCTTTAGTGTGAAAAGTATTTCTAAAGTGTTTCTATACTGAGGGGTTCAAGCCCATAGGGGACAAGACCCCGTTCTTGCAGGCTTTCTTTTTTCTTGTGTTTTTTTTTTCTTCTTTTTTTCTTCTGCAGCGGCAGTCTATGGCAGCCCATAGAATCGATTGGTCAATTTTGATGACAATCGATAGACATCAGCCCCAAGAGATGTGGATGCCCATCTTAAAGTCAATACAACAATCTCTCTAGTGCCACAATCAGTCTGAAATTCAAACATTTAAAAGTCTGTTAAAAATCAATGGTAGGCGATACAGGTCTGTAATTCGCGGAGGCTTCCCCCTGAAATGAGAAGAAACTGTCATACTGGTACCTACTGCCAGCTATGAAGCCCGCCACCTTTTCTATTCAACAACTGATTAAACCGAACAAGTCTGAATATTCCCCCCCAAAAAATTTCACAAAAATGGTAATGTCAGATCATCTTAACCGCCTTTATTCAAAGGATTGTATTTGGGCAAAAATTGAGCCCACAAGTAATGAAAACATCAGATTGTAACCGTCCTGTACACGCTCACTATAAAGCTTAATCACTGTCATATATTCATAAAAATACAAAAATGCTGATTCTGTCCTAAACTCAGCTTAATGCGTTGCAGTCCATGGAGAATAAAGCACGCGACACTAAAACACACTTCCACTTTTGAGGCATCCTCTCCATGGAAACACGTTTCACATCACGTCTCCATGGAAACACATTTCACATCACGTCTAGATTAAGCATGTACGATTTCAGAATGTCATTGCAAAAAATATTGAAAACTTTTTAGCATTTGGCCGCATACTGACGTCACTGCTTGTAGCTATATTATTGCTATATAGCTGCTGTGACAGACATACTGTATGTCTAGAGCAGTGGCGGCTGGTGCTAAAAAAATGTTTTGGGGTTGGGGGCGCAATTTACCTTGGCGCAGCACACCTGACAGCTGCTTTAATGTCCACACAGTCACAGAGTTATTAAGAAGGACAATGTAGCCTATAGATTTCATCCGGGGTCGTAGACGGTGGATGACTGACAGTCGAGACGAGGCGTGGTGGTGGGTGTGAACATGATTGACAGCCACGAGAATTGTCCAATCACATTAGCTCAAAAAACATTAAAACAATACCAATTCGCTGCCAATAAAAGCGGGAGTGTCTGGGGCGCGTAGAACTGCGCCCCCTGGAAAATCTGAAGAAACCAATGAGACAGCAGCCTCAGGTCACCTGCTCACCAAAAGTTTGAGGGCTTACATAAGGTATCGTTTGGCCGGCGCCCCTCACCCAGGAAGTATATGTATTCAGACAGAAATAGACCAAATATCATGTGGAACCAGTATTTAATGGCGTCCTGACAGGCGCTCACAGACTGATAAACACTTTTATTTCATAATTATTTGCATTATGCAACTAAATTATATTTAACATGTTTAAGTAGATTTTCATCGCTTGATATTTGAAGGGGGCGGTGCCCCAGCGCCCTGTACCGGCCAGACGCCGCTGGTCTATAGTGATTGTTCAGTAATCTGTTGAGCAGAACTGACGGCGCTTTAGCAAAAGTTCGGTCAGGAAGACTGTCTTTTGCATGCATAGGCCTGTGGTTATATTTATCATTTTATCCTGCCATGCTCATCTCGCACACATGATGACTCATATTTCCCCCAGCTGTCATTGTCTGGGGTTACTAATTGAGTGATCAGCTTATCACATCACCTGTTCTCATCTATCCAATAGCACAGTGACACACCTGCGTGGCTAGCCTATCATCTTGCTGCTGTCTTTCTCCCCCCCCCCTTTCTCGTTACCCCAC
The DNA here is from genome assembly GCF_029633865.1 of Lampris incognitus. Taxonomy (NCBI): domain Eukaryota; kingdom Metazoa; phylum Chordata; class Actinopteri; order Lampriformes; family Lampridae; genus Lampris; species Lampris incognitus. The sequence continues at coordinate 38,547,905 of NC_079223.1, forward strand.
TCTTCCGAGCCGCCCCGGTCGCTGCTCCACCCCCTCTGCTGATCCGGGGAGGACTGCAGACTACCACATGCCTCCTCCAATACATGTGGAGTCACCAGCCACTTCTTTTCACCTGACAGTGAGGAGTTTCGCCAGGGGAACGTAGCATGTTGGAAGAACATGCTATTCTCCCCAGTTCCCCCTCCCCCCTGAACAGGCGCCCCGACCGACCAGAGGAGGCGCTAGCGCAGCAACCAGGACACATACCCAAATCTGGCTTCCCACCTGCAGACATGGCCTATCGTGTCTGTAGAGACACGCGACCAAGCCGGAGGTAACATGGGGATTCGAGCTGGTGATCCCCGTGTTGGTAGGCAACGGACTAGACCGCTACACTACCTGGACGCCCCCTGCTGTCTTTTTAAAATATGTTTGTTTCTCCGCATCTAGTGCGTTCATGCTGCGGTTACACATGCCCCTCCACCTCCCCATCACCGCCTAGTCCTCCCAGATCATAAGTTTAATCTCTTCCTCAGCCTTACGGAGCAGCACGGTGGCCCGGTGGTTAGCACTGTTGCCTCACAGCAAGAAGGTCCTGGGTTTTAAACCCCAGGCTGTCCCAGGATGTGGAGTTTGCATGTTCTCCCCGTGTCTGTGTGGGTTTCTCATGGGTGCTCCTGTTTCTTCCCACCATCAAAAAGACATGCATGTAAGGGTCAGTACTCCTATGTGTGCCCCTGAGCAAGGCGATGTCAAGAAGAACTGGAATATCTGGTAACACTTTCTATGAAGACTGCATCTATAACGCCCTATAAGCATCTATAACGCCCTATAAGTGTAGCTATAAGTCATTGTAAGATTCATTATAACCATGTATATGCCCTCACAACACCTCATAACCATCTTTATGATACATTATGTCAATTTATAAAGGATTTACACATTATAAATGTCATCATTAGCCTGTTTATCTGTCAAATGTCAAAATGCATCACAGCCAACTTGTTTTGCTGAAGTTTTGTAGAGCTGCATGATGAGACTTCAGTGCTATTTCACAGTCTTCAGCCATAGCCGTTAGTAATTGTAATACACATTATAGGAAAGTATGGGCGTTATAGATGCAATAGATGCTTATAGGGTGTTATAGATGCAAGCTTCATAGAAAGTGTTACCGAATATCTATCTATCTATCTATCTATCTATCCATCTATCTATCTATCTATCTATCTATCTATCTATCTATCTATCTATCTATCTATCTATCTATCTATCTATCTATCTATCTATCTATCTATCTATCTATCTATCTATCTATCTATCTATCTATCTATCATCTCAGAAGTCATCAGCCACCACCAACAGTGTCTGAACTCCATGGAGGGATTTATTATGCCGCTGCTCAGGGCTGATACCCCTTGATTTAAAAAATCCCCCTGTTGAGTCTAAGCACCAAAGACTTTCTTGATACGCATTCATTTCCACAAAATCATCTGCTATGATAAATAATTAACTTTGCTTCGTTCACTGTACCTCTCCTGCAGCATGAACTACGGTCCTGTGATTACCAAAGTCCATTTACGGATGGGAGCGAATAGACATGATGCCAAGTCCACAGCCATGGGGCAGACCGGGGATGAGGAGGGGGGGGGGCATAGTCTGTAGGGCCCAGCAGGAAGTAAGAATGGATGGATAAAGGCAAGGAAGGAAGGAGGGGGAAAAACCCCAGAAAGAGCTGTGCAGGCAGGCCTTTAGGAGGAAGTGAAGTGTATACCTGCAATAATGCTGAGGAAACAGGAATCCAAATGAATACAAATGTGCCTATTTAAACTGACACGCATGCACAACTGACACCAGGGGAAACCCTACACACACACACAAACACACACAATAAGTAACGATAGAGGCTATTTTTTACCTTGCGTCTCTGTCTCCCTCACCTGTTAATTCCAACTTTTGGTCTGAATTGAATTTGCTATTGCAATGTGTATCTGCAACAGCACAACAGCAAGGCAACAACAGCGAGGCAACAACACAAAGCAACGTTTTGATATAGTTTATCGCAACTTACACAGATTTCTGTAGGTTACCTAGCTTCTCCTCTGCTTTTCTGTCGGATGTGAGGGGGGGGCAGTCTGTGTGTATGTGCCAGAGAAAGTTAGCAGTGGGCTAAAACAGCAGGTTTGGAGGGGGGGGGGATTCAGAATGATGAAGTGAAACAGGCAGTAAATGGGGTTTTCTATCAAGTGATGCCTCGGAAGGGCAAGCGTTGATGTGAAAGCGAGGGAACGGAGAGACGTGAGGGGAGGCAGGTGTGAGGTGGGGGCGCAATGAATTATAAAATGGCTGATGTTGGAGAAGACAGTCTGAGCGGGCCGATGACAGGGGCTCTCACGCACCAGTGGACTCACACACACACTCCCAACATGTCGCCTAGCTACAGCCTCACCAGGCAAACATCACCATACGCCTGCCTCCATCACTCGGGGGGGGTGTGCACGTGTGTGTGTGTCCATGTGTCCGTGTGTGCGCGTGCATGTGTGTGTTGTGTGTGCAAGTGTGAGTGTGTGTGTTTTGTGTGCAAGTGTGTGTGAATGTGTGTGTGTGTTGTGTGTAAGTGTGTGTGCAAGTGTGAGTGTGTGTGTGTCTGTGTGTGTGTGTGTGTGTGTGTGAGTGAGACAGACGACAGTGTCAGTGAAAAACCTATGAGCCATTCACTGTCAACTGTAGGTGAGTGTAGAACACCTCTTTAAAGTGCTGTTTCTGTACAGCCCCCTCTCATGCAGTGTATAGTTTCTGTACAGCCCCCTCTCATGCAGTGTATAGTTTCTGTACAGCCCCCTCTCATGCAGTGTATAGTCTCTGTATAGCCCCCCTCTCATGCAGTGTATAGTCTTTGTATAGCCCCCTCTCATGCAGTGTATAGTCTCTGTACAGCCCCCTCTCATGCAGTGTATAGTCTCTGTATAGCCCCCCTCTCATGCAGTGTATAGTCTCTGTACAGCCCCCCTCTCATGCAGTGTATAGTCTCTGTATAGCCCCCCTCTCATGCAGTGTATAGTCTCTGTATAGCCCCCCTCTCATGCAGTGTATAGTCTCTGTATAGCCCCCCTCTCATGCAGTGTATAGTCTCTGTATAGCCCCCCTCTCATGCAGTGTATAGTCTCTGTACAGTCCCCCTCTCATGCAGTGACTTTGACAGTAAATACCCGCAAACCAACATCCAAAGCCATCAAAACGCCATAATTAGATTAATTAAGCCCTCCACGTATTAAGTGTGTTTATGCGTTACTAATTTTGACCTTACAGGTGGCTCGGCCAAGCTGCGCCAGATGAGTGCTCCGTAAATACCATTTATACTTTGCCGTTCCTTATTTTCACGGCATAAGACGATGCATATTATCAGACGATTATCAGTACGACGTCTTGATTATAGCTATTAAAGAATGTGTAAGTGTGCTGTTGCTCCTTCTGCTTGGTGTATCAAACACAACACACACACACACACACACACACAGTGATGCACACACATGAATACACTGTTGTTCACCCCTCCTCATAATTGTACTGATCATATCATCAAACAGTCACTCAAATGGTAATTAGCTAGCAAGAGCTGAACTCTTTAACTTTACCCCTTTACTTCATTACATGGCACTACGCTGGTTGATCAGCTTGTGTGTGTGTGTGTGTGTGTGTGTGTGTGTGTGTGTGTGTGTGTGTGTGTGTGTGTGTGTGTGTGTGTGTGTGTGTGTGTGTGTGTGTGTGTGTGTGTGCGCGCGGTCCTCTGCAGGTGATGTCGTGGAGTGCCAGTTCAGGTGGCAGGATGACACTGGCCAAGCTCCTCCTTTCCTTGGTCGCTCTCCAGCCTTTCTGTGAAGGTGAGTTGCTCGCAGCCGGGGGTAATACCTGTAACAGTTGCCCAGGGGGTGATTTGTTTCAGCAGCTAAAACGGCCAGGCGGTTTACTAGTGGAACGCCATTATAGAATAAAGGCTTTCACATGAAAGCCTACCCTGATGAATGGAGGAATACAGGATAAAAAAGAAAATATATAACGGCACTGTAAATGCACCATCTAATGCCGTTTTATCACCAGAAATATAACATTAATAAGCTTCTCGTTTTTTTACAATCATTAAGTTGTGAAAACAGAGAGCGCTGCCAAGCCGTTGTGAGACAGGCTATTATGTGAGACGAGGGGGTTGATGGTTTACATTACCTGCATTGTCTCCCCATTCAGGCCTCCGTGATAAAAATGCTAACAGCTGTTGCTGTTGTAGCGCCTTCCTCTCCGAAGGGCAGGTCTTCTCCTGCTGCCTGACAGGGCTGCCTACCTGTTGCTTTATGCCTCCGCTCATCTGTTCTGTCGTCTCCTCATGCTCTCTTTTTGTCTTCCCTTTGTTCATCTGGCGTTGATCTACAGCCACGGAACCGCTTTACAGACCACTCTAAGTTGTGTTTTCTTGTGTGGACATCAAGGCAGGCAGACAGGCGGACAGACAGACAGAGAGACAGACAGATGAACAGACAGGCAGACAGACAAGTGGACTGACTGACAGACAGACAGACAGACAGACAGACAGACAGACAGACAGACAGACAGACAGACAGACAGATGTTCGGATGGATGGACGGACGGACGGACGGACGGACGGACGGACAGACGGACAGACGGACAGACAGACAGGCGGATGGATGGATGGACAGACAGGCGGACAGACAGACAGGCGGATGGATGGATGGACAGACGGACAGACAGACAGACAGGCGTATGGATGGATGGATGGATGGATGGATGGATGGATGGATGGATGGATGGACAGACAGACAGGTGGACAAACAGACAGACAGCCAAACGGATGGACAGACAGACGGACAGGCAGACGGACAGACAGACAGACAGGCGGACAAACAGACAGACATCCAGACATCCAGACAGACAGACAGACAGACAGACAGACAGACAGGCAGATGGACAGACAGACAGACAGGCAGGCGGATGGATGGATGGACAGACAGACAGATGGTCGGTCGGACAGACATGCGGACAGACAGAAAGGCAGACGGATGGACGGACGCACAGACAGACAAATAGGCAGACAGACAGACAGGCGGACAGACAGACAGACAGACAGACAGACAGACAGGCAGACAGACAGACAGACAGGCAGACAGACAGTTGAGGCAGGCAGGCAGACAGACAGACAGACAAATAGGCAGACAGACAGATGGTGAGGCAGGCAGAAAGTGAGAGCGCTGTGATGCTGTGGAAAGTCAAGCTAATAGTGTCTATGTGACAGTCAGGGGACACCTCCAATCACACACAGTGTAAAGCAGCAGAGAAAGTTATTAAGTGAATGCCACAACCTCTTTCCATCAACCTCAATGAGTTTATCAAGGGGTTTTCACTTTAGAGTCCCCCCTTTCTCTCTCTCCACTTCCCTCACACAATGTCTGCCTTCTTTCCCTGTTACCATCCATGTCTGTCTCGCCCAAGCCACTCTTTTCCTTCTCTCTCCCTCCCTCTCTCTTCCTCACACAAACACATACACACACATTCTCCCTATCACTCCCTCTCCCCTGCTTTCACTCTGTCACCCATAACTGCTCAGATGATCTTCTTTCACACACACACACACACACACACACACACACACACACACACACACACACACACACACACACACACACACACACACACAGTGATTTTAATTGGTGCTGCAAACAAACCTCCAGCCAATTTAACCCAAATTTATATATTCACACATTCTCTCTCTCTCTCTCTCTTTCTCTCTCTCTCTCTCTCTCTCTCTCTCTCTCTCTCTCTCTCTCTCTCTCTCTCTCTCTCTCTCTCTGTCTGTGTCACTCTTTCTTTGTGGCCTCACTATGGCTCGCTGACCCATTAGCACACTGACCCCCATGCTGCTCACGAGCATTACTGTCCCCCCTGATTAAATGAATGGAGGGAATGGTCACTGCTGTCATTAATTTGGGGCGGTAATCTATACTCATTCCAGCTGCTGGACCTGATGACAGGCCACACAGTAATTAAGCCACAGGTATGGATGGGCACTTGTTGAGCCCCCCCACCCATCCACCCAACTCCCCCGCCCCGTCGCCCACGCATTGATCCATATTCCTGGCACTTTCTGGCAAAGCCAGAGAGGAGCCTTCTCCTTTTACACAGGCAAGCGAGCAAGGAAGTGAACGAAAGGCTCCAATGTTCAAAGGATGGATTCACTCCATCAAATGTTCCCACTTCAAACAGGCTGGCCTCCCCTTCTCCAGCTTCAATGTCTCTGTGGCACACTGCCCTGCCCGGCTGATCAAAGGCCGTCAGCTCCTTCTCCCCTGATCTTCCCAACAATACAGCTTGTATCCTGCTGCCCCCTGACACCAGATGAGCCCAAACACAGTAGATGAATGCATTCCACGCCGCTATCGCTAGCCACTCACCCTCAAGGATTCAGACACACGCTATTACAGTAATCAGTGTAAATCATTTCCCTCCTAAGTAAGCTCTTAATAATCCATTTCGTTGGATATGGTAAACATCTAATACGAGGCAGCGCTCCTTGATGCAAAAACAGAAGCACTCGCACTTGTGTGTGTCCTTGGGCTGGCTGGGCAGGCCTTCACATATCATGTAGTTGCAGGCAATTGTACATGCATATGTGCAGCATTCACTGTTGTCTTTTCATTTAATTGTTCACATATTGGGGTTTTTATCACTGCTGTTGAGTTAAAATTTTGTATTTTGGGTGTCCGGTTAGCATGGCGGTCCATTCCGTTGCCTACCAACACGGGGATCGGCGGTTCGAATCCCCGTGTTACCTCCTGTTTGGTCAGGCGTCCCTACAGACACAACTGGCCGTGTCTGTGGGTGGGAAGCCGGATGTGGGTATGTGTCCTGGTCGCTGCACTAGTGCCTCCTCTGGTCAGTCGGGGCACCTGTTCGGCGGGGGGGGGGCTTGGGGGAATAGCGTGATCCTCTCACGCGCTGTGTCCCCCTGGCAAAACTCCTCACTTTCAGGTGAAAAGAAGCAGCTGGCAGCTCCACATGTATCGGAGGAGGCATGTGGTAGTCTGCAGCCCTCCCCGGCTCGGCAGAGGGGGTGGAGCAGCGACCGGGACGGCTCAGAACAGTGGGGTAATTGGACGGGTACAATTGGGAAGAATAAGTGGGAAAAATCCAAAGTTAAAAATATATTGAGATTACTAGACAGTCATGTCTGTAACTTTATCATCAGCGCTTATGGGTGGTGTTGGCCTATATCTGTGGCCATGGAACTTTCTTTACTTATAATGGACCATTTAAAGGTTACACCGAGTGGCTTGACATGTCTGACAAGCAGAAATGAAAGCTTGTCACCACCTAGCATTCATACTTTTGCAAAGGGCTGTGTTGGTTATAAGACGCAAGTCAATGTAACAGTGCTCCAAATTGGTTTTCAAATCACCCTGTATGACTGGATTATGCCCTTCTCTCCACCACAGCTTCCAACCAGCCACCACGCTTTCAGAACTACTTTTTCCAGTCCTATCTTCTCATCTATGAGAATGCAGTTGTTGGTGAGTCTTTGAGTGTTTCAGTTTACTGTTTGTGCTGTGTTTTGATGGCTTGAGAAAAGCAAAGCTGTCCTTTATAAATGGCTTTGGAAAGGTGACAAAGGGAGTAAAAATGTTATCAGAGACACATAGAGAGATAGCAGCGGATATCTTCTGACGTGTGTGTGTGCATGTGTGTGTGTGTGTGTGCATGTGTGTGTGAAGCCCTGGAGCCTGATCGTCTGATCAGTTATTTAGGGCGTCTGTTGTGTAACTGATGCAAATGCTGAATAAACCCGGGATTCCTGGGATATCTCATACTCTGGTGCTGATATCTGGGATGAAGAGTTTCTCTAGATCTCTGCGATTTCTGTGTTGTTTTTTATTTACCAGTATGTACTATCCCTCTGCTGCTGGGGGGCACCGAGGGTCAGAGTATGAAAGATTGATATGGTTGAATCCATTGGCTCCCTTGTCCGTTTTCCCCCTTTCTTATTCATTTTCATAAATTTTTTTGGTTGCTGTGATTGATGGGACCATTTGTGGATATCTTGCATTTCATGGTCTTCTGTGGGTGTCAGGGGGCTCCCAATTAAAATCCTTCATATTGAATTTACTTCTTAGATGTTGTTTTCTTCATGACCTTCGCTCTCTCTGCCCTGTCTGTACCACTAGTCTGAGCTGAGACATACACTGATAAGCCGAAACATTATGACCACATGCTTAATATGCTGTTGGTCCTCCGTGTGCTGCCAAAACAGCGCCGACCCGTCGAGGCATGGACTCTACAAGACCCCTGAAGGTGCTCTGTGGTATCTGGCACCAAAAAATTACCAGCAGTCCTGTAGGTTTCGAGGTGGATCCGCAGTGGATCGGATTTGTCAGTCCAGCACATCCTACAGATGCTCAATCGGATTGTGATCTGGAGAATTTGGAGGCCAGGGCAACACCTTGAACACTTCATTATATTCCTCAAACCATTCCTGAACAGTGGGTGCAGTGTGAATTATCCTGCCATCAGGAATACCATTGCAATGAAGGGGTGTACCTGGTCTGCAATGATGTTTAGGTAGGTGGCACGTGTCAAATCCACATAAATGGCCAGATCCAGGGTTTCCCAGCAGAACATTGCCCAGAGCATCACCCTCCCTCCAATAGTTCGTTGTCTTCCCATAGTGCATCCTGGTGCCATCTCTTCCCCAGATAAATGGTGCTCATGTACCCAGCCATCCACATGATCAAAAAGTAAATGGGACTCATCAGACCAGACACCCGTCTTCCATTGCTCCAAGGTCCAGTTCCACTGCTCGTATGCCCATTGTAGGCACTTTTGACGGTGGATAGGGGTCATCTGGGCACTCTGACCGGTCTGCAGCTACACAGCCCCATACACAGCAGGGTGTGATGCACTGTGTGTTGTGACTCATTCCTCCTGGAATCATCAATAACATTTTCTGTGACTCAGTCCACGGCGGTGTAACATCGGCTACAGATCCAACTATGGCCGGACTCGATGAAGCAGCAATAACTGGCAATGCTGTCTTCGGGAGGGGGGCGGAGTCGGCTTGTGTTCGTCACATGAATGCGTCTGTGTGTGTGTCGGAAAAAGCAGTGGTTCAGCCTGGAGTCGCCTTGTCACGGCTGGCGTCTCCTTCGAGACTGCCAGCCGGAGCGATGCAGTTGGCGAACGCATGCAGTACGAGGGTGGGAGTTTGAACTAAAACAGGGATCGATTGGCCACTAAATTGGGAGAAAAAAAAGGGGAAAAATCCGAAATAAATTTATAGAACAAATTTTCTGTGACTCGTTCCACAGTAGACTTTCTGTCGGTTCAGACCAGATGGGACGGCCTTCGTTGCCCTCACACATCAGTGAGCCCTTGGGTGCCCAACACTCTGTCGCCAGTTTGTGGTTTGTTCCTCCTCAGACCGCTGTCGGTAGGTTCTCATCACTGCTGACTGGGAGCCCTCCATGAGCCTTGCCTTCTCAGAGATGCTCTTACCCAGCCGTCTGACCATAACAATTTGGTCCTTGCCAAAGCCACTCAGGACTTTGCTCCTGCCCATTTCTCCTGTATCCAACATGTTGACTACGAGAACTGATTGTTCGCTTACCATCTAATCTGCCCAGACCATGACATGTGCCCTTGTTTGGAGATGATCAACGTTATTCAATTTACTTGTGAGTGGTCATAATGTTTTGGCTCATCAGTGTAGCATGGTTACTTAGCCATGTGTTTCGCTTCATAGCAAAATGTGTGTGTGTGTGTGTGTGTGTGTGTGTGTGTGTGTGTGTGTGTGTGTTTCTATCCATCTGCATGTGTGGTTGCAGGTGTATATGAGAGGGGTTATGCAGTATTTTATTGGCACATGCCCAAAATGAGTTTGTCCAGACACACTGAAGTGAGGAAAGAAATCGCTATTTTATTCACTTTCACCTTCCTTCTCCTCCACATCATCGAAATACTTGACTGCTGAGCTTTGTAATGTGCTTTATTGGAATCAAAGCCAATTAATTAACCAGTAGCCCTTCAGTGAACACCATCATCCTTCCCATGCAAAATATCGCCTTCTTATCCTCATTCTTATAATTTGTCTTGTTTGGCCTCCCTGTCTAACAATGCTAAGCTCCCACTGGCTTTAAGCCAGCTCCCAAGCATTCAGCTGGTGTTTTAACCAGCCAAGGGCACAAGTGTGTTTGTGGGTGGCACTGCTCATTTCCCTAACCACTCTCTCCAGGTTGCCCTCTGGCCATGAATCACAGTGTCCTCTTCTAAGGCAGCTGGGCTTTGGTCCAGCAAACCCCTCTATTGGTTCACAGAGCTGTCAGTCATGCTCCCAGCCCAAGTTGTGATGGCTTATTCAGCAGGGTGATTATGAGGGCGTGCTGAGTGATAGGACAGTGACAATTTGTCAAGATTATTGTTTATTAGCTCAGCAGATGTCCTCGTCCAGGAGGTGCACACACACACACACACACACACACACACACACACACACACACACACACACACACACACACACACACACACACACACACACACACACACATAATGAATCAATGAATCAAGCTTTGCAGGCAGGGCCTGTCAAACTGTGTGTTTGTGTGATGTGAGGGGAGGGTCTAAGTATAAAATAAGGTGGATTTTGCCCTTAAACACCCTCAAAAACCTATCCAAAAGTGCTTTACAAAAGAACACCTTAAAATTCAAATCCTTGGGTCAGTATAACAGCCAAGTGTTCACTTCAGTGCCAAAGTCATTTTTACTTTCAATTTAAATAAAGAACATAAAAAATACATGTTACCTCATCTCAAGGTTCACTGAAAGGTTTCTGCTGAGAATGAAGAGTAGTTAAGTTGGGGCTTTTAGGGAACAAAGGCAGAGAATTAATTATATTCAAAACTCAATACTGTGACCCATACTTCAGCTTGCTATTATTTCCCCATAGTTATGATGAGCTGCCTAAATGAGCGGCCGTCTGACTCTCTGGAAGCCGAACTGCGTAATTTCAACCTGGTGATCAAGTTTCCACAGTAACGCTGACTGGACTCGTTCAGTTACTATGGCACTTGCAGAGCCTGTGTGGTTACCAAGCTTGGTCCTGGTGGTAGTGTAACAACACACCGTCCATATGAGCAGACAGAGGTGGCATTCAGCCGCTGTGTACTGTGGCCCGTTGACTGACTTGTGCACGGGATAAAGGACGCAGAGCAGGTTTCCCTGCCATAGTATGAAATGGTATGTACTGGGGCGGCACAATATATCGAACATTTACCTTCATCGCGATATCAACACGCACGATATACGTATCGCAGAAGACTGCTTGAACTGCGATAAATGGTATATGCACGTGCCATGCATCCACACTCTGCATACTACGAGGAGTTTGTGTTGACTTTGGTGCTCCCTTCTGGAAAAAGGCGGTAGTGTCACTGGGCTGATTCCGCCTCAGTTAACAACAAACGCTGTATAAAATACAATGTACAAAATACAATTCTAACATTAGTTACTCACTCTGAAAAACTGGTAAGACATCAGTTTTAAATTGAGACTGTTACATAATCATTTATAATATAAACTCCTAGTAGCTGCTTTAAATAGGCCTAAATGTTCTGTTAAAGTGATGAAGAAACTGTATTGCCATGCAACGAAGTTGGTGGTATTTGTTCATTGTCAATATAGTGGCTGTAGCCAGGTGCTTTTTTTTTTCCTCAATAAAACCAAGTTGCTGGAATGGAAATAATGCATTTCATTTTTTTATTCAGTGTGCATAGGCTGTTCTTGTCTGGGGTCTGTGTTAACAGCAAACCTAAAGCAGAAAGACATTAAAACTATACTTCAATATTGGTTTATGGCAAGTCATATCGTCATCGCAATATTCAACAACATTATTGCATATTGCATGTTTTCCTAATATCGTGCAGCCCTAGTCTGTACACACACTAACTCACATGTAAGCAAACACCTGCGGGTAGACACACAAACACAGTTGGGACATTTATATGCAAACAAAAAATCGGATTGTGATCAGTTTATGCCAATTTTGATTATTTTAATTATTGCGTATACGTGGATATCAGTAATGTGATTAATTTAATAGCCGAGTCTATACGTTTCTTTGCATAATCGCTGCATGCTCCATGGAAAGGATGTATTAAATGCTCACCCTGTCTTTCCACCTTTCAGGCTGTGCTATTGATTTCCCCAGTTTAATTTATATGCAGATTTATTTTACATGTTTCCAGTAAAACACGTTCCTGATGGGTGTCGGACTCCGCCAAGGTTGTCCCTTGTCTCCCATTCTGTTTGTGATATTCATGGACAGGATCTCAAGGCGCAGCCAAGGTGAGGAGTGTGTCCGTTTTGGGAACCTCAGAATTGCACCTCTGCTCTTCGCAGATGATGTGTTTTGTTGGCTTCATCAGAACACGACCTCCAGTGTGCACTGGGGCTGTCTGACTGCAGCTGAGTGTGAAATGGCTGGGATGTGAATCGGCACCTCCAAGTCTGAGGCCATGGCTCTCTACCAGAACATTTTGGATTGCTCCCTCCGGGTTGGGGATGAGTTGTTGCCTCAAGTGAAGGAGATCAAGTATCTTGGGATCTTGTTCACGAGTGAGGGTAGGATGGAATGAGCGATTAACAGGCGGATTGGTGCAGCATTAGCTGCAATGTGGACGTTGTAACAGACCGTTGTGCTGAAGAGGGAGCTGAGCCGGAAGGCAGAGCTCTCAATTTACCAGTCAGTCTTCATTCCAACCCTCACCTATGGTCATGAGCTTTGGGTAGTGACCGAATGGGTGAGATCACAGATACAGGCGGCTGAAATGAGATTCCTCTGTAGTGTCTGGGATCAGCCTTAGAGATACGGTGAGGAGCTCAGATGATCGGAGGGAGCTCGGAGTAGGGCCACAGCTCCTTTGCGTCAAAAGGAGCCAGTTGAGGTGGTTCGGGCATCTGATTAGGATGCCTCCTGGGCGCCTTCCTTTGGAGGTTTTCCGGGCATGTCCAACTGGGAGGAGACCCCGGGGTAGACCCAGAACTCGCTGGAGGGACTACATGTCCAATCTGGCCTGGGAATGCCTTGGAATCCCCTAGGAGGAGCTGGATAGCGTTGCTGGGGAAAGGGATGTCTGGACTGCCCTACTTCAATGCGACTCGACCCCGGAAAAGCGGCTGATGATGAGATGAGATTTATTTTAGCATACGATGTAACAACTGAAAGTAGACAACATCATCATCAGGTTATATTTATGTAGCAGGGTGCTGAAGAAGTGCGAAGACTTCTTTGGCACCCTGGCCGTCATGTTTGCCATCATCCGGGATCTACAACTTACCCCCTAACACATCCATCCATCCATCCATTATCCGAACCGCTTATCCTGCTCTCAGGGTCACAGGGATGCTGCCTATTCCAGCAGTCATTGGGTGGCAGGCGGGGAGACACCCTGGACAGGCCACCAGGCTATCACACACACACACACATTCACACCTAGGGACAATTTAGTACGGCCGATTCACCTGACCTACATGTGTTTGGACTGTGGGAGGAAACCGGAGCACCCGGAGGAAACCCACGCAGACACGGGGAGAACATGCAAACTCCACACAGGACAACCCGGGACGACCCCCAAGGTTGGACTACCCCGGGGCTCAAACCCAGGACCTTCTTGTTGTGAGGTGACCGCGCTAACCACTGCGCCACCATGACACACAATTTCAAAAACCGAAAGAAATTGGAGAAAGACGCCCACATGTATCAAAAGATTGAAAAAATTGGCAAAAATCCAGGGGTCTTAATGAAGATGTCGATTAAGTCTCTACCATAGACATTAGATAGAAGGGTTTCACATGAGCATTTCAATAGTCGCAGTATTATCATAATCGGGGTAAGATCACTGTATTAGTATGCATGGTGCATGTAAACACACCTGCCATCACACTCACAGAGCAGTGAGTGTGTTTCCCCCCCCTTTCCACCCCCCTATTGTATCCGGCCAATTACCCCACTTTTCCGAGCCGTCCCGGTTGCTGTTCCACCCCCTCTGCCAATCCAGGGAGGGCTGTAGACCACCACATGCTTCCTCCAATACATGTGGAGTCGCCAACTGCTTCTTTTCACCCAACAGTGAGGAGTTTTGCCAGGGGGATGTAGCACGTGGGAGGATCACGCTATTCCCTCCAGTTCCCCCTCCCCCCCGAACAGGCGCCCCGACCGGCTGGAGGAGGCGCTAGTGCAGCGACCAGGACACATACCCACATCCAGCTCCCCACCGACAGACACAGCCAATGTATCTGTAGGGACGCCTGACCAAGCCGGATGTAACACGGGGATTTGATCCATAATCTATTCCGTGTTGGTAGGCAACGGAATAGACCGCTACGTTACCCAGACGCCCCAGCAGTGAGTGTGTTTGAAAGGCTCATACAAGGCTGGAGGCCTGTAGTCACGGCCCCATGTGGCCGGCACATGTTTATTTATCAGAGCAAAGAAGGAACACATCCAACTACAGCATGGATATTTGATCTGAGACTACATCCCCTTCTCGACTCCTCCAACTGGCCAAGGGGTCTGACTCTGGAGTCATCACACATAGTGGAAAAAAATCCTGCATGCATACGGTGTAGACATTCAGTTACAACCTCCCTCTTTATAAGATACTGTCAAGTGCACCTTAGTTTTGCTGGTCATGCTGGCAAGCATAGGGACTCATAAGTGGCCTCGAGGAATGTAGTATAGTCCTCTTCAGGCATGTCATGAGGCAAATCATAGGCCCTTGAAGGCAAACAATGTTTGGTTGATATCATATTGAACGAGAGACCATTTGTGAATATAGGTTAATCAGAAACATGGAACATGAGCTCAAACAAAAAAAGGCAAACATAGGAAAAGGGGCCTGTGCAATCTAAAGAAGTCTCATGCACTGCCAAAAGTGGACATTTTCTCTGCTGTCTGCCTAATGAAGGCTTTTATCAGGGTGGGAACATCGATGACATGCAAAATGTCACTGTGAGCATTCATTTATTGCAAGGTGAATAAGTCTGTCCTGTGTCATGGTGCTGCACAGCCAGGTCCTCAGTCTTTACAGGGACGAGAAAGAGCACTCCAAAGCAACACGCACATCCTTATGAACCTTTCCACCTCCGGCAGCATGCTTCAGACCACTAGTTAAATTTGGCTCTGCTAACTAGCGCTAACCACACTGGCCTGACTAGTATTAAGCGTATGATTAAGAGACATACAGGCTGCATAGACATGTCAGAGATGACATGTCTATGCGGCCAGTATGTCAGGAGAGACGGCGCAAGATCATTTACACCACTAAGCTGTGACAAATGTCAAATTTCATCATCAGTGCCTTATTAAAATAGAACAAAAACCTCACTGCAGTTGGGGCTAATTCCTACATGCCTGAGAGTCCTTGGTGAGGATGACAGCTCCAACTCACACCTAGCCTGGTTCAGTGTCCTTCTGTCTGCCCTGCACTGGTAGAATGAGACCTCAGATGGATTTTATCTATCTATCTATCTATCTATCTATCTATCTATCTATCTATCTATCTATCTATCTATCTATCTATCTATCTATCTATCTATCTATCTATCTATCTATCTATCTATCTATCTATCTATCTATCTATCTATCTATCTATCTATCTATCTATCTATATCTGTCTGTCTGTCTGTCTGTCCATCCGTTCGTCCATCTCTGTCTGTGTGTCTGTCTGTCTGCCTGTCCATCCTGAGGTGTACTGTAAAATACCCCCCCACACACACACACAGGGAGGGGTTGTGGGCCCTTTTGCAATGGAGGTGCGGTTATAGTGACAGCAGAAAAAATAATGAAAAAATAAATATTACACACACACACACACACACACACACACAAACACACAAGTAGGGTGGGTAGTGAAATTTGGTTGCACGCACTGTTCCATATTGCAGCTATGATGGGAGGAGAGGGGGAGGCTCTGGTAAGGGGTTGAAAGACACGAAGAAAACTGCAGTTATGTGACTTACAATAAAATAATAAACTTCAACTTCAGGATAAATGAAGAAAATGCTGCATAAAATGCTGCACATAACAATTACGTGACTTACAGTAGCATGATCAATATGCCACGTATATTTGCAAGTTTGGTAAGACGGCTAAGTTCAACTTGGAACAAAGCCCATCACACAAACCATGTAGTGCTAACCAACATACAGCGCTGTAATGACAAGCCAAAAACAATCGATGCCATGGCAATGGGCACAAACAAACTGTAGCCTCTAAACCTAGCCCGAGACAGATATTTTGCCAGCCAGCACAGAATGAACACACAATTCTAATGGACCATCCATTCGTAAACGAGCACAGAAAACAGACACACAAATACGCCTAAGGCTAGGCTAACCGCTTACCCTGAGTACATGTGATTCCATGATTAATAAATATCCCTGATGGAATCAAATGTATTCTTCCTTGTCTTTAACAATGACCAAGACGTCCTATCCTCCTTGCATTCCCCTGTGCGAGTTCCTTGACAATGTTTGTTAAATCCCTCTGGCGAGCGCGCCGGCCTTCAACGCTGAGTCGCTAGTCTGGAGAGTCTGTCCTCAGACATAGTGCTTCTCAAGATAGTTTTTGATGATTTTCAGTTTTTCAAAAGCTCTCTCAGCACTTGCAACGGTGACAGGAATGGTTTAAAAAAAAAAAAAGCTTGAGAGTAGTAGCCACGTTTGTGACACTAGTTAGACTAGATGCATGTCTCAGGAACAGGAGCTTGGTCAGATCTTTAATTGAACCCATTTCTATTTTTTATTTCTGATCTCAGAGCATTCTGAAATGAAAGTAGCTGTGATGGAAAATCTGACGAAAGGTCATCCTTGTAGAGTAGGGCTAGTGTCTCGGTAGATGCGTGCAACATATCATCGTTTGCCTGTATGAATTCACTGGGATGTAAACAACAAAATCTCTTGGCAATTGCATCCATCCTTCTGAATCGATGTTTGAGTTGGGAAACAACGGTATCAACGCACACATTAAAGATGCCTACTTTGAAACATTCCTCTGAGCTTGTGAGGTGCTGATCCTCACAGAGCTCATCAAAATGTCGCTTTGTGCGTCGTGTGTTTCTGAGTGAAACGACAGTTAATACCCCAAGAGGATGCAAGTCTCTGTGCTACGCTTTTGGTGTCTTCAAACTCATCCCTTAGCTGTGATAGGGTGTTGCATGCAGTACCCAGTAGGTCTGCTGCATGGAAGAGGTCCATATCCTTCTGCAATAACCTGGAGACAATATTTCCCAACAGCAAAATATTTTCCGGTATCACTGCCATCATTGTACATTCAAAAGTTTCAACTGACTTATAATACGTCCAGTGCTCTCTGCTCATTTGTCTGGGTTTTTTTTGTTGTTGTTTTGATTGAAGACTGATTCTGGTCAGTGTAAAACACCAGCATAGCAAGTGTGTGATTGAATCATGCCTTGACGTCCATCGCGTTGGACAAAGTCTTTTCAGTGTTGGTTTAGAATTAAGATGGTTTGCCAACATGTCATATTTTTTTGATGCTCTGGCCAAAAAAAAAAAACAAAGTTTCTGCACAACGTCATAATGTGGCAGGATGAGAAAAAACACAGGAGATGAAGGCGAGTTTGATGTTTATTCCTCAACTCCAAAAACCAAAACTACAGCAGGAACAACCCTGCACCAGCAAGCCCGGGAACGTAAACCACGCCCCCAGCTCACAGTCCTGCTGGGTGAGAGGCACAGCCCCTAGCGTCCGCCACACAGCCCCCCCCCCCCCCCCCGAAAACCCAGAAGGGACTCCTGGAAAGAAAATTAGTGTCTCACTGGAGGCTTAAGCAGCCTGCCATAACGGCTGCGCCGTCCCTCAGCCGAAACAGTAGGTGAAACACAGTCCAAAGCCGGCTGAGAAGCATAACGCTGAACCCGTGAAGACACTGCCGGGGTCCTGGAAGGAGGACGACCCCGACGGGGAACCTGGGCCGGAAACACAACTTCACCTGCCACCCTGTGTGCCGGTTTAAGCCTATCAAGTGTGACACGCTCCCTACGCCCACCCATATCCAGCACAAAACCCTTAAGACCTGTCTCAAGAACCCGAAATGGGCCATTGTATGGGGGTTGGAGGGGCGAGCAGTGAGCATCATGCCGTAGAAAAACAAAACAAGCCGACATGAGCTCCGCAGGCACGAACGACCGCAGAAAACAGTGGTGAACGGGGCCTGGAACACGAGTGCTGTCGGACAAAAAAGGATAAACGGCCGGACGGGGTCGAGGAGTGGAACTCCCAGGCAAAAATTCCCCAGGGACGCGGAGCGGGTGACCGAGCACCAGCTAAGCGGGCGAAGCGTCGAGGGCCTCCTTAGGAGCCGAACGCAACCCGAGCATAACCCAAGGTAAACGATCCACCCAGTTACCATCCGAGAGCGCAGCGCTGCCTTGAGCAACCGGTGAAAACGTTCACACAAGCCGTTAGCCTGAGGGTGGTACGCGGTAGTGCGGTGTACCTGCACACCCAAGGATCGCGCAAGTGCCGACCAGAGCTCTGACACGAACTGGGGGCCCCTGTCTGAGGTGATATCTGATGGAGTGCCGAAACGGGTGACCCAGGAGGAAAGAAAAGCACGTGCAACATCCGAGGATGTTGTGGAGCACAGAGGGACAGCCTCTGGCCACTTGGTGGTCCGATTTACCATTGTGAGCAGGTGCGTAAAACCCTGTGAAGAAGGTAGAGGGCCCACCAGGTCCACATGCACGTGGTCGAAACGTCTGGCTGGGATCGGAAACGGTTCGAGGGGCGACTTAGTGTGCTGGTGGACCTTAGCACGCTGGCACGATACACATGCAGCTGCCCACCCCTTGACGTCCTTGCGGAGGCCAGGCCAGACAAACTTGGAACCGACCAACTTCACCGACGCCCGAACTCCAGGGTGCGAGAGGGAGTGAATCGAATCAAAAACTCGACGGCGCCAGGCCACTGGAACAACGGGGCGGGGACAGCCGGTGGAGACATTGCAGAGGAGGGCAGGACTGCCTTCCTGCATCACAGCGTCCTCTAGCTTGAGGCCGGTACACGTTGACCTAAGGGCAAGGACGTCCGGGTCGCTGGGCTGGTCGACAGCCATAGCGGAGAAATCCACACCGAGGTGCACAGGACATACAAGCACACGCGACAGGCAATCAGCAACAGGGTTGGACTTCCCGGCCACATGCTGAATGTCCGTTGTGAACTCGGAGATTGCCGCTAGGTGGCACTGCTGACGAGCAGACCACGGCTCAGTCACCTTGGACATGGTGAAAGTCAGCGGTTTATGATCCACATAAGCCGTGAATGGGCGACCCTCCAGCAGGAAGCGGAAATGCCGGGTTGCAAGGTGCAGTGCCAGCAACTCCCGGTCAAAAACGCTGTACTTGCGCTCGCTATCTCGCAGTTTGCGGCTAAAAAATGCGAGTGGCTGCCACGCATTCGCCACACGCTGTTCAACCACAGCCCCCACGGCTATTTCAGACGCACCGGTTGTTAAAGCTATGGACGCCGTGGGTGTGGGATGGGCGAGGAGGGCAGCGTTAGCCAGGGCGCACTTAGCTCCGTCAAAGGCCTGGACCCGTTCGGGAGTCCAGTCGACAGGGTCGTTAGCCTTCTTAAGCCGCAGGGCTTCGTAAAGTGGCTGAAGGAGGTGGGCATCGCGAGGGAGGAAACGGTTATAGAAATTCACCATTCCCAAGAATTCCTGCAATGCCTTAACAGAGACCGGGCGGGGAAATTCTGCCACCGCTTGCACCTTAGAAGGCAACAGGACCGTGCCTTGCGGCGAAATGCGGTGACCCAAGAAGTCAATCACCGGCAGTCCAAACTGACACTTGGCCGGGTTGACTATCAGGCCGTGTTCATCCAGACGACGGAAAACCTGTTTCAGGTGCGCCAGGTGCTCTTCAGCTGACGGACTGGCCACTAATATGTCGTCGAGATAAACGAACACGAAAGCAAGGTCACGCAACACCGAGTCCATCAGCCTCTGAAAGGTTTGCGCTGCCCCCTTCAAGCCAAAAGGCATGCGCATGAACTCAAAAAGCCCCAAATGGGGTGATCACTGCTGTCTTGGGCACGTCCTCTGCGCGCACGGGAACCTGATGATAGCCGCGCACCAGGTCCACCTTAGAGAAAATAGTGGTACCTGCCAGGCGTATGGAAAAGTCCTGTATGTGTGGGATGGGATAGCGGTCATTGGCGGTGATGTTGTTCAGGCGGCGAAAGTCGCCGCAAGGCCGCCACAACCCATCCGCCTTGGGCACCATGTGAAGCGGCGAGGCCCACGGGCTGTTGGAACGCCTCACTATACCCAGACGCTCCATGATGGCGAACTCCTCCTTAGCTGTAGCCAATTTTACCGCGTTGAGGCGCCGCGCGCGCGCAAATACTGGCGGCCCCACAGTGGGAATGAAATGTTCCACCCCGTGTTTAGTAACCTTGGTGGAAAAGGCAGGCTTAGTCACCGATGGAAAATCCGCCAGCAAACGCTGAAAAATATCCCCTAATGCTAAAAAGTTAGCGTGTGTTAACGGCCCGGCTCCCCCTGTCAATTAAACGGCGGTTTGCAACATCAACCAGCAGACCATTAGCACACAGAAAATCCGCACCGATAATAGGAACAGTAATGGCGGCGACTACAAAGTCCCACTAAAAATGGCGCCCATGGAAGCAAACAGTCACCAACCTTGTGCCAAACGTCGCAATGGACGAACCGTTAGCTGCACTTAACTGTGGGCTGCCGCCTTCGGCCGACCTGTCTGTCTTAGCAGGAGGGAGTAGGCTCTTTTGCGAGCCTGAGTCCACCAGAAACCGTCTTCCTGACATCGTGTCCTTAATGAAGAGCAGCTCACTACATCCGCCAGCGCCCACAGCTGCTACTGAGCGCTGGCCCTGGAGTTTCCCGCCGCCTCAAACGTGCACGGAGAGATGCAGCGCCTCGCTTTGCCGCCGAACTGCTGGTGGAAGAAACAGAGGCCTCTCCCGCGCCGTCTCCGGGCAGTCACTCCAGCCACCACTGCCGGGTCCGCGTCCTCCGGACGCCGGCTGCAGAGGCTCCGATGCCACACTCTGCACAGAGAACCGTCTGGTAGCCAGCAGGACCCGATCGGCCTCCTCAGCCAAACCTTGGCAGTCACCAGCGGCCAGACACGGGGAGTTAGCCAAAGCTGCGCGCACAGGAGACGGAAGCTGGTGCAGGAAAACGTGCGGGAAAAGGAATCCACCTTCGTCCGAGCCTAGCAGCGACAGCATATTGTCCATGAGATCCACAGCCGTCCCGTCGCCCAAACCGGATAGGGAAAGGATTCTATCTGCCCTCTCTGCGGCAGATAGGCTGTACCTCCGGAGCAGAAGATGTTTGAGGGCGACGTATTTATCGTGTTGCGGAGGGGCGCGCAACAGCTGCATGTCACGGCGTGTGGACTGCTGGTCCAGCGCAGCGATGACCAAATAGTATGTGGAGTCGTCCGCGGAGATTCCACACAGGTGGAACAGCGCCTCGACAGGCTGGAACCACGAAGTCGGGTCGCTCTGCCAGAACTCTGGGAGCTTCACAGCCGCGGCGAGAAAGACCGGCTGTGAGAGTTGGGGCGGCGTGGCCGAAGTGGATTCACACTCCTCTTCTGCTCCAAACATGTTCAATTCGGGGTCACCAATGTGGCAGGATGAGGAAAAACACAGCCGACGAAGGCGAGTTTGATGTTTATTCCTCAACTCCAAAAACCAAAACTACAGCAGGAACAACCCTGCACCAGCAAGCCCGGGAACGTAAACCACGCCCCCAGCTCACAGTCCTGCTGGGTGAGAGGCATAGCCCCTAGTGTCCGCCACAATAGTACTCTTTGATTTCTGCAATCAGTTGGCAAGCATCATTCAACACTAAATTCAAATTATGTGTGGCACAATGCAGCATTTGGTTCTTTATTGAGGATGCATTTCTGCACACCAGAATAAATGCTGCTCAAAGCACTGGCTCCATCATATCCTTGCCCTCTGCACTTTTTAAGTGACAGTCCCTTACTCTCGATCAGCTCAGGATTTTTGCTTCAAGCCCTTCTGCAGATGGATCAGAGATACCCTGAAATCCTAGAAAACTGTCATTAATGGGCAGCGCAGTGGTTAGTGCAGTCACGTCACAGCAAGAAGGTCCTGAGTTTGAGCCCCGGGGTAGTCCAATCTTGGGGGTCGTCTCAGATCGTCCTCTGTGTGGAGTTTGCATGTTCACCCCATGTCTGCGTGGGTTTCCTCCTGGTGCTCTGGTTTCTTCCCACAGTCCAGACATTTAGATCAGGTGAATCGGCCGTACTAAATTGCCCCTAGGTGTGAATGTGTGTGTGTGTGTGTGTGTGTGATGGCCTGGTGGCCTGTCCAGGTGTCTCCCACCTGCCGCCCAATAACTGCTTGGATAGGCTCCAACATCCCCGCGAACCTGAGCGCAGGATAAGCGGTTTGGATAATGGATGGATTGTAGAGCCGAAGGAACGGAGAAGACCGTAGGTTCACACTTTAGCCGTGTAGGCAACTTTCTTTAATCCACGGTAAATCAGAGAGCAACCAAACCACAGCTCGACTGAGCGGAGGTGGCAAGAATAATCAGAAAACTGGCTGGACAACCATAACTTAACCCTGCGTTAACCTGCCAGGGCAACCATGACTTAACCCTTAGTTCCTGGGTTGAATTCTGTCCCCAATACGTGTCCACCACATGAGCCCCCCCAGAATTCGCCCTAGTAATCGAAGTCAGGCAGGCGCGGGGGGACAACAGGCCGTCCGCGGCGGCTCCGGATAACAGGGGCCGGAGTGTCTCTGGGAGGCATTGACGCGGGCCTGTGAAGGTCGGCCTGAGGAGCAGAAGAGGCAGCTCGGGCCTCCACGGGGGGAGGAGGCGGAGCCGGGGGACGACCGCGACGAGGAGGTTGGGCTAACTCCAACGGCTGCGTCAAGTCCAGGTGTGCGGGTTTAACTCGGTCCACTGAAACATGCTCGGCCGTGCCCCCAAAATCCACCACCAGGTGCTTAGTTCCCCGTTCCAGGACGCGGAAGGGGCCGTCATAAGGGGGTTGCAGAGGGGGGCGGTGTGCGTCGTGACGGATGAACACGTAGTCCGCTGACTGCAGACCTGGGGGCACCTGGGACACCGGCGCGCCGTGTTGGGCGGTAGGGACGGGTGTGAAAGCTCTGACCCCGTCCAGCAAGGAGGCTCGTTGGTCCACAGCTGACCAGGGACGCGTTGCATTGGGCATGAAATCGCCTGGGACTCGCAGCGGCGTGCCGTACACCAGCTCCGCAGAGGAGGCTTGTAGGTCTTCCTTCGGGGCGGTCCGCAGGCCCAGCATGACCCATGGGAGCTTGTCGACCCAGTTGCAGTCCTTGAGAGTAGCCCGAAGCGCAGCCTTCATGGACCGGTGGAAGCGCTCACATAGGCCGTTCGCCTGAGGGTGGTAGGCGGTAGTGCGATGAAGCTTGACGCCCAGAGCCTCACCCACAGCACTCCATAGCTCTGAGGTAAACTGTGGCCCACGGTCAGATGAAAGGTCGGAAGGCGTACCGAAACGTGAGACCCACGACCCAATAAAAGCCCGGGCCACATCAGCAGACGTCGTGGATGCCAGGGGAACAGCTTCAGGCCAGCGCGTAGTCCTGTCCACCACAGTGAAGAGGTAGGTGAACCCATGGGAGGGGGGTAGGGGACCAACCAGGTCGACGTGGACATGGTCAAATCGTCTCTCCGGCACTGCGAAGCGTTCCAGGGGCGCCTTAATGTGGCGGTGTATCTTAGCCCGCTGACAGGCAACACACGAGTCGGCCCACGCTTTCACGTCTCTCTTAAGTCCCTCCCACACAAACTTAGCAGAAGTCAGGCGCACGGATGGCTTACCGCCTGGATGAGAGAGGCCGTGCACAGCTTCAAATACGGGGCGTCTCCAGCTGTGCGGGACGATGGGCCTGGGCTGTCCTGTGGAGACGTCACACAGGAGGGTGGCACCTGTGTCGCTGAAAGGAACGTCCTGCAGGCGGAGCCCCGTGTCGGAGGCCCGGAGACGGAGGATGCTCGGGTCCGTGGCCTGGTCAGCAGCCATCTGTGCATAGTCCAGGCCTAGGTGGACCGCTCCAATCACTGCCCTAGAGAGGCAGTCAGCTACCTGGTTAGACTTACCAGCGACGTGCTGGATGTCGGTAGTGAATTCCGAAATGTAGGAGAGTTGTCGCTGCTGGCGAGCGGACCATGGCTCGGCCGTCTTGGACATGGCAAACGTGAGGGGCTTGTGGTCCACGTACGCAGTAAACTCGCGGCCCTCTAGCAGGAAACGGAAATGCCGGACAGCGAGCCAGAGACCGAGGAGTTCCCTGTCAAAAGTACTATACTTGCGCTCTCGGGGTGTAAGCTGGCGACTGAAAAAGGCCAAAGGCTGCCAAGCCCCCCCCACCCACTGTTCGTGAACCGCACCAACAGCATAGTCCGATGCATCCGTGGTTATGGAAATAGGCGCTGTAGGTGAAGGATGCGCTAGCAGGGTAGCCTGGGAGAGCGCAGCTTTAGTCTCGGTGAACGCACGGTCCCGCTCTGCTGTCCAGTCGACCGCCTGGTTGGGGGACATGCCTTTCAGCGCCTCGTACAGTGGCCGGATGATAAAGGCGGCTCGGGGAATGAAGCGGTGGTAGAATGTCACCATCCCGATGAACTCCCTGAGCGCACGAGCTGTTTGGGGGCGCGGAAAGGCCGCCACCGCTTCCACCTTTGAGGGCAGGGGGACTGCCCCGTCCCCAGTGATGCGATGCCCGAGGAAATCAATGGCTGTCAGCCCGAACCGGCACTTCGCCGGGTTGACGATCAGCCCATGCTGGCTGAGGCGTGTGAAGAGGGCATGAAGATGGGACAGGTGTTCTTCCTCGGAGGCGCTGGCGATGAGTATGTCGTCCAAATAGACGAAGAGGAAAGGAAGGCCACGGAGCACTGAATCCATCAGCCGCTGAAAGGACTGGGCCGCGTTTTTGAGTCCAAATGGCATTCGTAGGAATTCAAATAGGCCGAATGGGGTAGTCACCGCTGTCTTGGGGATGTCTGAGGGGTGCACGGGAACTTGATGATAACCACGGACCAGGTCGACTTTTGAGAAGACGCATTTGCCAGACAGGTTTGCAGAAAAGTCCTGGATATGCGGGACAGGATAGCGGTCAGGTGTGGTGGCGTCATTTAGTCGGCGGTAGTCCCCGCATGGGCGCCAACCTCCATCAGGCTTAGCGACGATGTGGAGTGGGGACGCCCACGGGCTGTCAGAGCGGCGGATGATCCCCATGCGTTCCAGGTGCTCGAACTCAGACTTGGCAATGGCGAGTTTGGCGGGGTCGAGACGCCTGGCTCTGGCGTAGACCGGGGGCCCCTTCGTAGCAATGTGATGCTCCACCCCATGCTTAGCGGTGGGTGCAGAGAAGGTAGGCTGGGTGAGGTCAGGGAACTCAGCGAGGAGGCGGTTGAACTTGTCTGCCTCTGAGAGAGAGTTGGCTAGACCTGCATAGGCCGCTTCCCTCCGCGTACATGCGAAGGAGGAGAAGGTTAAGGCATCGACCAGACGGCTGTTCTGAATGTCCACTAGCAAACCGTAAGCGCACAAAAAATCAGCTCCGAGGAGGGGAAGCGTTACATTGGCCATGACGAACTCCCACGTGAAACGTTGTCCACCAAAACACAGTTCTACAGACCGCACGCCGTAGGTGTGGATAGGGCTGCCGTCAGCCGTCGCCAACTGGGGGCCCCGCTCCCCGCCCATGATGTCGACGTCAGTAGCAGGGAGCACGCTTCTCTGTGCGCCCGTGTCACAAAGAAATCGCCGACCGGAGATGGTGTCGAGGATGAAGAGTAGCCTGCTCGTATCGCCAACACTCATGGCCACTACTGAGTGTTGGCCCTCTCGTTTCCCGTCGGCCTGTAGTTGCAGGGGGAACGGCACCGTTTAGCTTTCGCACCAAATCGAGCGTGGTACATACAGAGTCCAGAGGGCTTGTAGCGGTCTGATGCTGTGGCGCCACCGTCGGGCCACGCCCGCGATGTCGGCGGGGGGCCAGTGAAGGTAGGAGCCAGCACCCCGGCATGGGAGGAACGTTGTGTAGCGACGAAGAATCGGTCAGCCTCCTTTGCCAGCTCACGGGGATCAGTGATGGTGGAGTTAGCGAGCGCAGTCTGGGCGTGGGGCGGCATGTTGCGCAGAAACAGCTCCATAAACAGGAAACATGGCTTTTCTTGACCCAGTAGGTTTAACATCCTGCTCATTAGCTCCGATGGTTTGCCATCTCCCAAGCCCTGAATTGCGAAGAGGCGACGTGCTCTCTCCGTTGTTGACAGTTCAAAAGTTTCAAGGAGGAGATGTTTAAGTGCGGCGTATTTACCATCGGCCGGTGGGTTGGTTATGAAACCGCTTATCCTGGAAGCCGTAGCGCCCCCCAGCGCTGCCACTATGTAGTAGTACCTGGTCTCGTCTGCTGTTATGTCTCTGAGCGCGAACTGTGCCTCAGCCTGCGCGAACCATGTAGCCGCGGAAGACTCCCAAAACTCCGGCAGTTTAATTGCAACGGCGTTCGTAGCCATAATGTGTGTGGTTTCAGAAAACTTATCCGAAAACCGACGTCGGGGTCACCAGTGTAGAGCCGAAGGAACGGAGAAGACCGTAGGTTCACACTTTAGCCGTGTAGGCAACTTTCTTTAATCCACGGTAAATCAGAGAGCAACCAAACCACAGCTCGACTGAGCGGAGGTGGCAAGAATAATCAGAAAACTGGCTGGACAACCATAACTTAACCCTGCGTTAACCTGCCAGGGCAACCATGACTTAACCCTTAGTTCCTGGGTTGAATTCTGTCCCCAATACGTGTCCACCACAGGATATCATTAATGTCAACTGCGGTAGTGTTACCATTGTCGTCTTTGCGAATTGTGATATATCTGAAAACTCGACTGAGTTGATCGACTTTACTTAAATCCTGAGTAGTTTCCATTATGACTGAATAAAGCTCGGCTTACTTCAGAAACAACCTGGTCGTGCATTGTCTGTGATAACAACGCAATTAATTCATTTTTGAATTGAAGGGCTTAAATAATTCATGTTGCTTCCATTATCCAGTAACTCTTGCAAAATGGGATCATACTGAGCCAGCAATTCAATTGTTGAGCTCACCCACTTTCTCACGATGCTCCCTAAAAGCTGTTACACGAAGCTAATGCCAGAGCGACGTCTGTGATTCTTGTTCACACTTTAGTCCCAAAACTAACTCGACGTTTGTATTCGCTGTCTAGTCCACTATCCACGGTACGGTCGTTTTTCCGTGTCAGATACCACACATGCCGCTTCCGGGGGACCTTGCGATCCAACTTGGATCATTTGCCATAAGTCATTTGAGGAGCACCTGCCGTTCCTATCCCTGGGTTCGTGTCCCTCGGGTTTGCACGAACCCATGTCGGGTATGGTCCTCTTCACCGTGGGATCTGTTAAATCCACTGGGGAATTAGCTCTGTCTCATGGATGTTGTTAATCATTTTCTGGGTGTAATTTTGGTACTTCCTATTGATTGCCATCATCAGGTTCAGCCTCCTTGTCTACCCGTTGATCAGGAGGGGTGCAGCTAGCGGCGTTAGCCACCATGTTGCTAGCAACAGCTGCGCCTACCTTTCTCCCAGCGCTATCTGGATCGACATCGGCTTCCCCCCACATTTGAAATCATTTTCACAGCCATAAATATTGAAGATGTTTTCGGTAGTTTTGCTTATTATTTTTCTCCTCATTTTTGCCGTTTTTGCACATCACTGAGGTATTTTCGCTTGCTCATTTTGAACTGCTGCGGCAGAATCGCCTTTTCGTGGAATCTCGGCCAACTTTCACGTGACGTCTGGACAAGGTTAAAGTTCAAAATTACGGAGGCGACTGTGATTGGATAACGCACGCTACCGTATTTTTAAAAATGTATTCATTTTAAACCGATTTTACGGTTAATGGCACAATAAGGGTCCGCTTCCTGACTTTTATTTAAGAAAAATAAAATAAAAAATAAATAGATTTTTTTTTATCCAACGTTAGGGGGCCTGCACGCAGTGAGTGCATTACAGGCCCCGCCCCTACACCACTCTATCTATCTATCTATCTATCTATCTATCTATCTATCTATCTATCTATCTATCTATCTATCTATCTATCTATCTATCTATCTATCTATCTATCTATCTATCTATCTATTATAATGTAGAATATTTCACATTTTTAATAATTCCCCCCTACTGATTAGCTGTTTATGTATTATATGGGCATTGGTGTGTGTTTGTGTGTAGTTATTCACACAAGTATACTGTGCACTTTCACCTGTTTTTTTTCCCTTCCTTTTTTGCATGCTGTTTTGAGCTTGTTTATTTTTCATACATGTTTCTCACCCCCGCGTGCTGGGATCAGGCACTCGTTGGGGGGGCTGCTAAATGCAGGAGCTGATATCTAAATGCAGTGGCTGATAACAATGTATGCAGTGTCTGAAAATGGGATGTGCAATTAGAGTGAGAGAACACTCTTTGATTAAACACTCTCATTTCCTAATCCACTTTGCCCTGATTCGGCAGATTAAGCTCTCTACTGAGTAATTAACTTGTGCACAGAACACAACATTTGTTCAAAATAAGAAACACTCCACACTCCACTAGGATGGTTTGAGCTGTTGTTGTAGTTTATGTCCATGGAGCATTATCACTTCAGTGCAATGAAGTTCAATGTTTTGCTGTAGATTAACCTTATTCAAAAACACACATTTGTTTGCAAGCTAGTAGATATTGTTTACACTCAAATACACTCTCCTTAGTACATTTGTTTCTTTTTAGTCTAAAAGGAGACTCGGAAGGGCACACGTACAGAGGCATGGAAGCAAAGAATCTGGTACAAGCCAGGGTAAAACAGGGTACATGTTGTTCCAGAAACAGGATTCTTCAAGTTCTTCCATCAATGTAATGTTTTCTTTTTACACTATGATAATAATGTAGCGGGAATCCAGGAATCGAACCTGGGTTCCCCACACCTTAGGCGACAGTGCTAACCAGTCAGCTAAAGGGTCCGACCCATTAGCCAAGGGCTAATGAGTCTACACATCCATGGCCATTACACTGTTACAATAACAATGTTTGTCCAAGATATTGTAATCTCTTCCCTAAATCAATGAAGTGTCACATTTAATACCTTTATTTCACCTGCCTAGGTCGAACTGCGGTCACAATATTTTATTTTTAGGTATTTATGTTGTAGCTGAAGGACATACAAATAAAATGTCACCTGACTTAGAACAAAGTCTGAGAATGTAACTGAGAAATAGTCTCCTTTAAACCTTGGCAAACAGTAGTTTATGTTGATTTTTTTTTAGAACGGCAAATTAAGCATCTCTTTTTGTCAGCCATTTCCTCTGCCACACTTTTTCACTTCATTTTTTCTTTCCACCTCCGTCTCCCTTTCTTATTCTCTTTCGCTTGTGCTCTCCCCT
Organism: Lampris incognitus; assembly: GCF_029633865.1. Lineage (NCBI taxonomy): Eukaryota > Metazoa > Chordata > Actinopteri > Lampriformes > Lampridae > Lampris > Lampris incognitus. The sequence continues at coordinate 38,577,471 of NC_079223.1, forward strand.
ATTCCTCTGCTGCCACCTTAAATACCTTGCACTTTTAATTAGCTCCATGGCTTTCCTAATTCAATAATAATTAAGGAGCAGGAAGTAGCCCAAGGGACTGACTTATTAAAGCCTTTCCCCTAAACGTGTTGATAATGTCTGTGTACACGCTCCCTAGCTGGTTCTCCTGCTGTCTGCCTGGTGCCCTCCATATCAACAATGGTGTGGCTTACGACCATCTCCATCCCTCGTATTGCTCTCCACGCCCGTCTCTCGTTCTGTGTCTGCCTTTGTCAAGTCAGGTTTATTAGTACAGCACTAAATCACATTTGTCTCAGAGGGTTTATGGCAACATAATGGAAAACGGGTAGATACTGTAGGCAACAATGCATGACACCCTCCGTCCTCAGACCCTTGATTCAGATGAGGAAAAACTAAGGGGGGGGGGCTTTTAGAGAAAAGAATAGGAGAAACTTCAGGAGGCATCTAGCATCAGGGTAGGGATCCTTCTCCTGGGATGGAGTGTGCAAGGTAGACAATTTGGTCACACGTCAAGAAATAAAATGGTAAAAGAAAACCTCTTAATGAAGCCACTTGCCATGGTAATAATAAAAGCCATGAAAAGAAAAGTGTCTTCTCTGTCTTGTCTTGTCTTGTCTTGTCTTGTCTTCTCGCTCCCACCCTCCATCCATCTCATTTTCCCTTTTTCACTATTGACAGTTTACCTTGTTTGTGCTCATATAATTAAATTCATAATGCTTTCTGCTGATAGTGGAGGATGATGTGAATTTCTGCATGGCTGCTTTGTAGAGAATACTGGGAGACCCCCCCCCCAAATGTGGAGATCCTTCCCTAAACGAAAATTTTGCTCTTAAGATGGCAAAGGCAGACATAGTTCATTGCTTTAATCATGGACACATCTTCCTCGCGTTCAACCCGAGTAGGTCTTTCACAAAGCTGGGGAACCAAGAGCAAATATCCATTTGGCCGTATCATTAACGGAGAAGTCCTGAAGCTGCGACACCCAGACTGAATAGGAAATGGTCTTTTTGAATAAACTGTCAGTACCCTTGGTTTGATTTGATAGGAGAATGGCCGTGTTTTGTTCGTCATGCTATTTCTTTTTCACCAAACTGAAATGAAGGGGGTATAAAGCACTCTATGAGTCTACCAAGTCTCTCTTTTTCACTTCTTTACCTCTCGCTGAGGTCACGGAACAGTGCCTAGCTTCTCCAGTTTGAGTAACGCTTCACTTTTAACATGCTCGATGGCTTTGGGTGACTTCCCAACTCAACAGCAATTAAGGCACAAGACCTTTACATATATAATGAACTGCCTGAAACTATAGGGATAACACATAAAAAAAGTTATTTTACTAAGGAGGCATTCTTTAAGCAGGCTGTGTGTTCTCCTGGTGTAATGGTTTGTGAGTCTTTGTATGTTTGGTGTGGGCAAATCCAAATTTGACATCACGTCAGTGACACTTGGCTGGAGATGAGGGCACTCAAGCCCTATTTTTTTCTTTCTTTCTTTTTTCTGCAACTGCACAGTTGATGGGGCCCGGCCATTACACGAATTTAGAGAGTGGTCTCCCTCACCGGCTCCACCAGTGCAAATCACGGACGATGTACACAACACCACAGAGCAGACCATAGTCTAGCATGTGCACGTGCACTCTTTATTTGTCTCGGGGCTGCAGTTTCTTTCTCTTCCTTCACCACCATTACTGTGCTTTTCTTCACTGCATCTCTCCGGTGAATCTTGTGTTTACCCTCTCTGATGCCCTTTTAACACCTGCTGATCCTCCCCAAACCAACCGGGATTTATCTCAGCCGGGCGTTTGCTGTGATTAATGGCCAAGGCCGTAGTTTCTACTGTTGATTTGTTTTTGTGCTGTGCCTACGGACAGCTCTCAAAGATACTGTAAGCAGATGGAACGGTCATCCTATTGAAATACACACGCTTCGCTTACTTGGTCAGTTGTGTTCGTCTTGTGTTGGTCCACGTAAGACTGCAATGTTGCAGGCTAGCTGTTGGATTGTTAAAGGCTGAAGCATCCGCGGACATTCATTTCAGAGGGTTTCGACCTGGGCTGATATTGCAAGCAAATTTACTTGCTAAACACACATATACACACACACACACACACACACACACACACACACACACACACACACACACACACACACACACACACACACGCACTTGCATGAACAAACATGTTTCGGTACACAAACACACACTGTAATAAAAATAGTACACTTAAAATATACCTTTCCCTTGACGATACAGACGAGGACCTGTATGTGTCGTCAAGTGTCTTATAGGAAATTGGTCCTAATTGCCCCAAAAATGCTCAAAGTACTGAGATTTTAGTCCTACCTTTTATGAAGAGGACCGTTCCCTTCCCAGTAAAGACCCCCTAAGCCCACCAGTATTTAGGAGGGCTGGAGAGGTGTCATAACCTGTTGGGAGATTCCAGCAGATGGCGTTGAGACAAAGACGTGAATTGTGCATTTGCAGTCTCTGTGCACCGTGCACGCTGCAGAGAAAACTACAATATGTCATCCTAATTTCACTTTCCCTCCTAAAGCTTCATAACTAACTCACTAGAGTCGCACTCTGAAGCAGGAGTCATTTTAGTCGTTATATTTTTTTTTATGCATGTTTCTTAGAAGTAATTAGGAGGCACTTAAAAACTACAAGTGCGGTATTCTGAAATGGATTTGGCAGAACAAAAATAAAGAAAAGCGAGGCGAGAGGAAATCAGAGCTGTAATCGGGGCGCTGTCAGGAGGAGCCGGGTTTGTGTTGAGTCGGGCAGATTGGAATGTGTGTTTTTTTTCCCCCCAGGATGTTGGCCGGTAGCCAGGCCCGCCTATTCCGAGGGGCATCTGCAGACATATCTCACTGTATTACTGTCGTCAGGGCAGCGCTCAGGCCTGTTTATGCCCCCTCATTTCGCCCTCATTCAGCCAAATTGGAAAACAATTTGAGTGTCCTTTCAGCATCTCTGCAAAGCAGCATATGCATGCCATTTTTTTGTGAATTTTCATGAGTTGGAGGATATGCACTGCATGTATCGGAGTGTGCTTATTCGTTGGTGTGTGTCTGTGTGTGTACGTAGTATGTATACCAGGGGTGGGAACCTTTTTGACTGGGAGAGCCATAAAAGCCAAATATTTCTAAATATATTTCATTGAGAGCCATATAGTATTTTTAACGTATAATAAATTAAATATGTCTTACGTTTAATGCGACTTCTGGTGCTGCATGGTTTTGCTGATGGCCTCGTAGTCTGGTTCATACGTGGTGAGGTTGAGCTTCATGCAGGCGTTGAGGCTTCCATCAGTTAAACGTGAGCGTAGGTTGGTCTTAATGTTCCTCATATGCGAGAAAGACTGTTCACATGCATATGTAGAGCCAAACATGGTCAATACGGCAATACTCACACGCTGCATTGTGTGGTATGTCACAGGAAGCTCGTTCCAAGTTTTAAGAATCAGCTGGTTTTCAGGTTGAAGATTTTTAATTTCTGTCCACTTGTGTTCCCTCGCCAGCTCTGCTCGCTGTCGCGCAAGACTTTCCAACTCTCCATTAAGTGACTTGAACTTACTCATCCACATGTCTGATGCCTTCAGGTCAGCAACTTCCAGCTCAAAGTCTCCGATAGAGACCCCGGGGATGCATGTCAGGTCGATTTTGTCCACTGCACACTCATGTGGATGAGTGATGAACTTGAAAAGACCAGTGCGCGCACGAAATTCTCCAAAACGTGCTTTGAATGACTGCAGGAGATTGAACGTAAAGCCAGCTAGCTGCTGGAGATCCAGATGTTGAGTGGAGTCACTTGCTAAGCATGCATCTCTAAATTGTTGCAGTCTTTCAAAGTGCAGAAGACGACCTGTTTCAATGTCCCTGAGAAAGACTTCCAGCTTGCTTTCAAATGCAAACACTGCTTGTTGAAGGGATGAGATTGTATTTCCAATACCTTGCATTTTCACATTGAGCTGGTTCAGATGGCCAGTTATGTCCACGAGATAGTGAAACTGCAGGAGCCAGTCAGTGTTGTCTAGCTCAGGATGCTTGACGCCTTTCATTTCAAGAAAAGTCCGGATTTCACTCAGGCAAGCTGCAAAACGGCTGAGCACCTTCCCCCTTGACAACCAACGCACGTTGCTGTGTAAAAGCAGACCGGGATAATGATTCCCAACTTCTTCTAACAGAGCTTTAAACTGGCGATCATTTAAAGCTCGGGCAACAATAAAGTTGACCACTCGAATGACCAGAGACATCACCTCGCCAAGCTCCTGGCCACACGTCTGAGCGCAAAGCGCCTCCTGGTGCAGGATGCAATGAAAACTTAGGATGGCTCTCTTTTCATGTTCACGGAGAAGCGCTACAAATCCTTTGTTCTTCCCCAACATACAGGGTGCACCATCAGTACAGACAGAAATAAGTTTATCCATCGGTAGTTTTTTTTCTTTAGCAAACTTCATGAAAGACGTGAATAAATCCTCTCCTCTTGTTGTCCCTTTCATTGGCAAAACAGCCAAGCTTTCCTCACGCAGTGTGTCACCTGCAGCATACCTGGCAATGATACTGCACTGAGATAGATGGCTAACGTCTGTTGACTCATCTAACGCGAGAGAAAAGTATGTCCCGGCGTTTATGTCCTTAATTTGTGTTTCCTCGACTTGATTTGCCATCATGATGCTACGATCGTGCACAGTTCTTGCTGACAGGGGCATGTCTTTTATTCGTTTGATTATCTTGTCTTTATTTGGGAAGTCATCAAACAGTTCATTGGCCGCATCAAGCATGAATGTTTTGGCATACTCGCCATCTGTGAATGACTTTCCATTCCTTACTATTGCCAAAGCCCCCGCAAAGCTAGCGGAATTCCCGTCACCTTGCTTGGTCCACACACGTAGTTGCTGCTGACTCGTCTGCACTCTCCGCTGTAGCTCCTCGCATGCCCTTTTCCTGCTGTCCCCCGCTGCAGATTTCGATGCAAATGAAGCATGGTGCGTATCGAAGTGCCGCTTTATATTTGACCGTTTCATCGATGCAATTTTATCATTGCATATTAGACATACCGCAGATCCTGCTCTCTCCACAAATGCAAATTCCTCTGTCCACGCAGCCTGGAATGCACGGTAATCATCGTCTTTTTTTCTTTTCGCCATCTTTTCCGTTACAAGGGTTGAAGCGGATAAACTAGTTGGCTATCTGATAAAATTGATTTCTTCACCTTTACAATGCCCCGGACATGCTCGCGAGCCATTGGTTCCCGACCCGACCCACGGGTGACCCGTGACCCGTGAAATTTATCTTCAAAACTAATTTCTGTTTACTTTAAAATGACACAGTATTATTAAGAAATATCACAAGTATTTTAAAATCAGTTCCAAACTGATTTTTTTGAAAAAAAAATAATTTTCAACTCAAAATTGTCTGGGAGCCATATGCCGTCACCGGAAGAGCCATATATGGCTCGCGAGCCATAGGTTCCCGACCGCTGATGTATACCATTGCAGGATTTGTGTGTCTTGCTTTCTATAAATCCCATCCCCCAGCAGAAGAAGCGAAGCACTTCCTTCCGTCGAGGCTAGAACCACCTGATCTCAGCGGGAGATCGGTCTCATCCCTGCTCGGAGATATTCTTAATGACTCAAAGTTTTTTTTCTGTCCAAATCAAAAGTCCTTCATTTAGAAAAAGGGATACACTTGATCCTCTTGCCTCTCAAAACTCTCGCTATCGTTTAGCTGCAGCATCGGTTGTCATTGCGGCTTCCCAATAATGCCAACAGACTGCCATCCATGAGGGACCTTTGTTTTGGTTTAGTCAATCATCTCTTATCTCTCCCCAGTGGTCTCTTACCCTCTCCCTATTCCTTCCCTCCTCTCCCTTGTTTTCTGCCCCCCCACCCTGCTTTTTCCCTGCAAATAATGGCTTCCACGGTTGAGCAGCGTCCGCAAACAAACCATCTATCATACTACTGCACTACTGCTTTCTGTCTGCTTTTACCGAGCACGCCATGCGTTCCCATACGACCCGAGCACACACTCCCCACACCCTAGCACATCACTGCGTAACATCGCTTGCGAACTATTCTCACGTTAGCCTCCCATTTACCTCAGCCGTCCACTTGTTGAGTTTTCTTCCATCCACTCTCGCTTTTCTGCCCGCTACCCTTTACGTGAATTGGTTTAGGTTGCCGCTACCCGGTGTAATCCTACATGTCAGCCATTCTTATGTGCCAATAGGTGTCACAAAGTCCCTGTATAGTCCAGCTCAAGCTCCTCAACAAACCCTCGGAGAGGTGACATGTCAGTCTCCAAAGAAAGGCGCATAAGGGCGATCTCTGGTTTCGCCTGCTCGGGGCATTGTGTAATGTAAGGGTGGTTTAGATTAACTTTAGACAGGCTATCTCATATGCCTTGGTCTTGTTCTTCAGCCTTGTTGATTTTTTTTCCCCTCCCCTGAGGGAAAGAGAGCTACTATTTCTATTGTGCTATCGGTCTGTTGCCTATCGTCTGAGTACTTCTGTGTCTGATCAAGATGTGTTCAGAGAGAGCGAGAGAGAGAGAAAGATGGCTGGCTGGATGGATGGATAGAGATGGGGGAAGCATGTTGTCTGGCTGCTGGCTGTGCGTGTGATATTTCTCTGGGTTGTAAAGTTAATTGAAAGTGTCTGTGGTGAGTGTGGCGCTACAACCAGGTGAGCAGTGCTGCCAAGGCGCCCGGCGCTGAGCTGACAGGTGTCTCTGATGGCGGCAGTGGTTAGATTGTCGGTCCGCAATAGGCAACATGACAGGACCTCTCACACAGACACAGATATAGGTCTACGCAATGCTCTTCTAGGTCAGTGATTCTTCTGTTCAGTTAAAAATTGGAGCACCAGTTTTTTTGTGAGTATGTCTTTATGCATGCTCAGTAATCCAGGTAAGGAAATCACAGAGAGGTAAATCAGTTCATCTGGACACAGCTATTATTGGGAGAAACATTTCATCACTCATCTAAGTGACCTCTTCAGTCTCAACTGACTGCAGGTATCCCCACCCTTATAAACAATACAGTGGCATAACAACCGGGGAAAAGAAACGATCAGTTTCATTGTCGTGACCATTAATAAGAATTACAATGGCAATGTGTACTATTCACCAGAGGATTGGGGAATAATGGCATCACAGCATTGTAAGATGGTGACAGATGTACTCTTAACACTGACCAAGTGTTTGCTCCTGTTCGTTCAATCCACGTACTTCAATACAGGGTATGTGTTGTAGTACTCTAGGCAGAAGCATGGGTGTGCTATGGGTTCTCCTGTTTCACCGAAACTAATTTTACCATCGAAGCTTTGAAAGCCGAAGAGGAGCAGATCCAACAGAGACTCACGCCACGTCTAGATGAGGCCACTTAACGGGTGATTGGGTTCACGGAGAAGGCTCGTTGTAAACACGGAAAGTCGAAAACCAGGTGGCAAAAGAAGTTCGATCTACTTGCTGCACGCAAGAGACATTGGCAGACAACGGATGGCGCCCTCAATGGCAGACAGAGAGACGCACGCCAGACGCACGCCGGCGATGTGGATGACTCACCCAGGCGGAGAAAGACATCCTTGCTAAGAGGCTGCATTTTGCTGTCAAGGCCGAGGCAAATCCCACTAATGGAAGTGATCAGAGCCACAGAATCGGCGATCTGTAAAAGCAACATCACGGACCCAGAAGCGGAGCAACTGCGGATGAAAGTTTCGGCCTGCCTCAGCAAGGCGAAGGCGCCGCAGTCCAACATTAGTAGAGACAAGAAGGAAGCTCTCGCAACGCTTCATAAGGGCAATAACGTCATCATCCTTCCGGCAGACAAAGGCAGATGCACCGTTGTATTAAACCAGAAAGACTATCATGAGAAAGTTAGGACGTTACTTAGCGACATAAATACTTATGAGCCCCTGAAACGACATCCAGGCAGTGGCTACAAGTGTAACCGAGCATATTTCCGGGATTCGATCCAGGGTTGTACTGCACCACGAGGCGACATCGCTAACCGCTCGACCAGAGGGGCCGACCCCCTGGCCTATCGGCCATTGAGTCTTTTTAGTAGTTTACAGTAGTCACCCTCTCCCGGAAGCGAGGGCGCTTCTTTATTCCCGCGCTCCGAAGAGACTTAGGAGGGTCTGCACGCTTCCGGACACTTCTGGATCCCACCGCTGCCACCAATGTAACCGAGCATATTTCCGCCAGTGCTGATTCT